>NW_025728726.1:50179-130364 GCF_021461385.2 Schistocerca piceifrons
TCGGGGACGATGTATAGTATATTGTGTTATAATCAAAAGGTGGTGTGACGCTGCATTGCGCAAATCTGATAACGTATGTTCATTGTACTTATTTTGTTCAACAACAAAAGCCCCACTATTACTTTTTTTCTAAAGTAACTTTTGTCTCTTAACGAAAAACATTCACTTTTTAAAGACTACTTCCTATGGCATTTCCCTCCAAGGAGTGCAATTAATTACCAGCCAGCACTCATTCATTGCACACAGCTGTGTAAGGGGTATCTACAATTGAGGAGCGGATATAAATGCAATTTTTTGTTTTTTTTGTTTTTTTTTTTGTGTGTGTGTGTTGTAACCTCCCAGCAAATTTTAAAATAATGGACAATGTTATTTACGGATGCCAATGGACATTGCGCTAATTGTAACCTCGCCCACAATGAGAGGTATTGAAAATGGCAACAAAAATGTGAAATTCGCAATCTGACTCAAATATAAAGTCTTCACACAACATTTAAAAAAGTCCGTTCAGTGACAAGAAACTTCAATTAAACCGAAATATCGGTCTTTGGCCCTGTGCAAAACAATCAGAATTAAAGTGTTACCTCCGAATAAATGGATGTCACATTTCTGCTCTGGTTGTTGCGCAGCGCTTGGAGGAACTGCATTGCAAATAGTAATATTCTCTTTTTTTGTGATTTTAGTGACATTTTTCTTCAAAGAAGTGGAATGAAATGTGAAGTGCAACGAACTCTTTAGTTCAATAAAAAATTAAATGTTTGAAAAATGCTTTTGAAATAAAAATTATTATTGGGGAACTTGTTGGAGAATAATTACAATAAATACAATTTTTCATTATCTAATGATTGTATTAATTAACAGTATACCTTATTCACCATCTTGACCAGTGTTGCCGACCGCCTACATCACACAACCGCACTCGGCTGCTACTACTGACCGACCGCTCTGCATGACGACTATTAGCGTACTGCACGCGACGACTACTGACAGAGTACAGCCCTCAACTACACAGAGCTACGGACTCGCAACGACTACTGACTGACTGACTGACTGACTGACTGACTGACTGACTGACTGACTGACTGACTGAGAACCGCTCGCAACACGCGCAGTCCAGCGCAAACTCTCTGGTCACAGATGCTACAATGTCTCGCCATCGCTACTATGTTACATACGTGTTTCAGTGTCTTTTTCATTGGGGTAACGATCTTTGGCTCTTTTTATTCTGAATACAGGGCCAAAGGTCAACGCTGCTGCCCTTATACAATTTATCAGGTTTCATTATGTCTGTTGCAATGTTACATACGGTTCACTCTTTCATTAATATTATCGTTGGGTTTGTTTTGTAGGGACGTTAACATTCTGGCACATTTTTATTATCATCGGACTCTCTGCTATTTGTGCAGGGAGGTTATACCTGGGTCCATTTACATTTTAATATTGATAGACTTTTTGTTTTCTTTTTTGTTTCTTGTTGTTTTTCCTTCTTTTTTTTTGTTGTTTTTTTTTTTTGTTTTGTTTTTCCCGCTCTCACCACCACCGCCGCATCACGCCTTCCGTTTTCTTGGTTTCTTTTCTGTTCTTCAACTGCTTCAACATCACCGCGCCCCATTTCCACACCACAGCCATCAGCCTCCAAGACGGGCGGGCGCAGTGTGCCATTTCCGGCGCACAAGCACACCCGTACGGTACTCTCCTCGCCCCCACGCCACCAACAACACAGCGACCACGCGGCTTTCAGGCACGGCACGGCACCGGCGAAATGCGCCGCCCCCGCCCCTCCGCGCATCCGTCCGTCTCGCCACGTTCACTGACAGCCGCGTCTGCGGCTACACCACGACAACCACAACACAACACCGCTCCCCTCCCTGGCAACTCACATTGTTTTTCTCCTCCTCTTTTGCACAAACCACAACGCCGAGCACAGGCGCAAGCCACCCACACCGCGCCCCTCCCCGTCCCGTCTTTGGCCGCCGCTCCTCGTTTCCTCGTTTGCCCCCTCCCATCTCCCGAAATGCCATGCCATGCCAGCAGCGTTACGCATGCCCCCTCCCCTGTCCACACAACACTACCGCCTAACGAACAGCCTTTTCCGGGCCACATCCAGGGCACGCCCACCTCCAAACACTGCCAATTCACGGACACACACACACACACACACACACTCACTTTCTCGACACCTTTCTGTACGGAGGGTGCGTCATCTCGACCGTGACAGAGTGACGGCAACTATCGACGATCCATTTCCCCCCACTGGTAAAACATGTCCACTAACACCTACATACATCATTCAAGTACACAGACAATAGCATACACACAATGGGAGGGCACACGAACATGGACGGCACGGCACTGTCATACACTCTTCCTCAGAACCATATCAACAAACGTTACGTACATCCGGGAAAGCGAAAGCGAAAGCCCAATGCAGCCGTCAAAGGTAACGTTCACCACGGCAGACACTTGCAGCCGCGCCGCCGTTAAACGCATTTCAGTGCGGCTCCAATACGCCTCCGACACGGGAACGTTCCGTTGCTCTACGAATGCGTTTCTCCCCTTTTTCCCTTCCTCTCTCTTTTGCCCCCCCTCCTTGCACTCTTGCCTCATTCCTCACGTTCTGCCCAGACATTCGACCGATCAAAGTCAACCTTTCGTTACCGTTCTCAGCGCGACGGTGTACAACAGTATGACGGGTGTGCCCAAGACTTCGGTTCAGTTGCGTGACGCCGGTCTATCGCGCCGATCGACAGTTACTCAGGGGGCGACGCATCGGACCACGTCACCGACACACAAAACACTTTCAAACAAACAAATACATACCGGATGGACACAGACAAACACGTGTACAGACATTCGCCAAACAAACGACCGCCGCCGTCGTCGTCTAGCGTGCATCTTGAATGACGACATCGGTGTGCGTGCGTCGTACGCAATCAGTCAGACACGGCTATCAAACATCAGAGTCGAATGGTACATCATCGTGCGTGTCGCCGTACACGTACAGTACAATACAACAACAATGCGTCTTAATGGCACGTTCATTTCAACGTCACTCACACACCTCCACGCTGCAGTTACGTCGCACCATTGTCAAACTCGGCGTACAGCAAAGGGAATAGTGGGCGGCAAAAAAAAAACCAAACAAAAACATTTCACATTTCACCCTCGCCATGTATGATGTGCAAAAAAACAAACCCGCAAACGGCCGTCGTTACGGTGACACAAAAGTCGCCGATCACACTGTCCCCCCTCGCAGACGGGTAACACACACACACACACACACACACACACACCAACAACACCAATGGGTCAAAAACCACGCCAACGAGGCGTGCCACCATTCCACGCCACGGCGACCAACCTCGTGGCCGTACCCCGCGCAACACGCTTTGACGCGCCCCCCCCCCCCACCCACAATCAAAATGCACACATACATCACAGCCGTCCACACAAACAACAACAACAATTCCGCCCTTCCCGCAAAAGGCAAGTTGGTGGCCCTGAAAAGGGCCGTTTTGCCGCTCTCGCAACGGAGGAGCCTTCTCTCTCCATCCTTCCTTCCATTCCAGAGCCACCTCCTTACTTGGAGCTCGTGTACTTGGTCACCGCCTTCGTGCCCTCGCTCACGGCGTGCTTGGCCAGCTCGCCAGGCAGCAACAGCCGCACAGCGGTCTGGATCTCGCGGGACGTGATGGTCGAGCGCTTGTTGTAGTGCGCCAGGCGAGAAGCCTCGGCCGCAATGCGCTCGAAAATGTCGTTCACGAAGCTGTTCATGATGCTCATCGCCTTCGACGAGATGCCCGTGTCAGGGTGCACCTGCTTCAGCACCTTGTAGATGTAGATGGCATAGCTCTCCTTCCTCTTGCGCTTCTTCTTCTTGTCGCCCTTCGAAATGTTCTTCTGCGCCTTGCCAGCCTTCTTGGCGGCCTTCCCGCTAGTCTTGGGCGGCATCTCGAACCAACGTACGGCAGCAGCAACACCAGTAGCAAGCGCTCCGCTCTAGTCAGCGTCTCCCCACACAGTGGCACCCGCCGCCAGCCGCCGCCGCACCTTTACCAGCTCGCCCTGTTGCGGCCGCCGACCAATGGGGCGCGCGCGCAACCGGCCGCCGCACCCGAGCCCATAAAGCACCCCCACCCCGGCTGCGCCGGCACGCACTCCGCTGCTCGACTCGCTGCCGCTCGCACCGGTCGTTTTTCGTTTCCGTTTCGTGTGCACCGTCGCTAGCCCATCGCCATGTCCGGACGCGGAAAGGGAGGCAAAGTCAAGGGCAAGTCAAAGTCCCGCTCAAGCAGGGCTGGGCTCCAGTTCCCGGTCGGCAGAATCCACCGCCTCCTGCGCAAGGGAAACTACGCAGAGCGCGTCGGCGCCGGGGCCCCCGTCTACCTCGCCGCCGTCATGGAGTACCTCGCGGCTGAGGTGCTCGAGCTGGCCGGAAACGCGGCCCGCGACAACAAGAAGACGCGCATCATCCCGCGCCACCTGCAGCTTGCCATCCGCAACGACGAGGAGCTCAACAAGCTCCTGTCGGGCGTCACCATCGCACAGGGTGGTGTCCTGCCCAACATCCAGGCCGTCCTGCTGCCAAAGAAGACCGAGAAGAAGGCCTAAAGGAGGCCAGGCAATCGCAGCGCCGCGTGCTCCCCTGCACGCAACGCGCTTTGCCGGCTCGGCCCACAACAATCGGCCCTTTTCAGGGCCACCACACAAACCTACGTCCAAAGCAAAATTTCAGTCGTCCTCGCCGCACCTTGTTTTGTTTTAACTTTGCACAGCCGCCGCCGGCGCACGTCCGCCATCTTGTCGTCCACACAGCCCGTGTGGCCCAACACACACACACACACACACACATTTTGCACCGTCGCAGTCGCCTTCCAAACCGACAACGGCAGCAATAATGACCATTGTTAAAGGGAGGCGTGTCGACACACCGCCCTCCACTCCCGCGCGCAACGGCCGTCGACACGAACGAAACAGCTGATCCGGCCGCCTATGCCCACACGCCTTGCCTCGGAAACCCCAACGCCGCCGCAAACAAACACACAGAGACAAACCACGCAAGCAAATAATCACCGCCTCTCGCACAACAACACACAGCCCGCCATCTCCGTCGCGATCGATACAAAGACACACAATAACAAACACACAAACGAAGCAGCTCCACACACAGCCAGCCACATGACACGTTTCCTTTCCTTCTCCCCTCCCAGTCACATCACGTCGCTCAAACGGAAAGAAACAAACAAACAAACAACACAGCGCACACACGCAGCAACAACACAGACTCTTTCGCACTTTTCAACTTCCGAACAGTGTGGTGGCCCTGAAAAGGGCCGTTTTCTAGTCTCTCCCACCCACAAGCACGGCCGCGGGAAGGCCAGCGCCCGCTGCGACGCAGCCTAACCGCCGAAACCGTACAGGGTGCGCCCCTGCCTCTTCAGGGCGTACACCACGTCCATGGCCGTCACAGTCTTGCGCTTGGCGTGCTCAGTGTACGTCACCGCGTCGCGGATCACGTTCTCCAGGAACACCTTCAGCACCCCGCGGGTCTCCTCGTAGATCAGACCAGAGATGCGCTTCACGCCGCCCCTGCGAGCCAGGCGGCGGATGGCGGGCTTCGTGATGCCCTGGATGTTGTCGCGCAACACCTTGCGGTGCCGCTTGGCGCCACCCTTGCCGAGCCCCTTTCCTCCCTTGCCGCGGCCTGTCATCCTTCCTTCCTTCCTCGGGCAAAGCAACAACGTGCACACACAAACAGCAGCTGCAGCGGCTGGCGAGTCGGCTACGGTCTGCGCCCAGCGCGCCCGCCGCCCCCCTATATAGACTCTGGCCCGCCCTCCCCCCACCACGCGCAACCGAGGGCATATAAGCGCAGCACGGAGGCGCGCGGGCCCGTTGTCAAGGCAGCACCGGACGCCGCGCCGCACCTAACCTCCACGCACGCCGCTCCGCTACCGCTACCGCTACCGCCATGGCCCGCACAAAGCAAACGGCCCGCAAGTCCACCGGCGGAAAGGCGCCGCGCAAACAGCTCGCCACCAAGGCGGCGAGGAAGAGCGCGCCCGCCACCGGAGGCGTCAAGAAGCCCCACCGCTACAGGCCGGGCACCGTCGCCCTGCGAGAAATCAGGCGCTACCAGAAGAGCACAGAGCTGCTCATCCGCAAGCTGCCATTCCAGCGCCTAGTGCGCGAGATCGCCCAGGACTTCAAGACCGACCTGCGCTTCCAGAGCTCCGCAGTCATGGCCCTGCAGGAGGCCAGCGAGGCCTACCTCGTCGGCCTCTTCGAAGACACCAACCTGTGCGCAATCCACGCCAAGCGCGTCACCATCATGCCCAAGGACATCCAGCTCGCGCGCCGCATCCGCGGCGAGCGCGCCTAAACCGCGCCGCGGCACCGCACCGCACAAACAAAAACGGCCCTTTTCAGGGCCACTAACGTCTCTCCGTCGCGAGCAAACTTTGTCGGTCGCCTGCCTCTCGCCCCGCAACCCAAAAACAAAAACCACCACTTCCCGTCCGTCCGCCACACCCGCTCACTCTGCCTGCCTGCTAGCAGCGCGCAACAATCACACATCATCCCTCCCCGGCGCTCAAAGCGCACAATGCCCAACGGCCGACGTCACACCGCACGGGTGGCTGGCCGGCCGCCGCCGCTTTCGTTTCGAAAACAAAAAAACCCGCACTCCACTCCGACGGCCAACGGCCAGGCAGGCGCGCTCGCTCGCTCTACACGCCACCGAAATCCCCGCCGACTCCTTCCGCATCTCAACGTGCCCCCCGTTGCAAAACATAACACACACACACACACACACACAAAGGAACAAAACAAAACAAAGACCAGACACGACTCGACAAGACAGACATCCGAGAAGAACGAACGCAGGCAAGCCAACCAACGTATTCAAACAAAACAACGTGACAGAAAACCAACCGTCGGCCGCCGCCACAAACACGGCGACAATCAACCACGACAACAACAACAACAACAACAACAACAACAACACCGCTTACCGCTACCGCCGCCCACACCCGCCACCGACCCCCGCAATCCAACCACCACGGCACGCAAACAGCATCCCCACGGGCATACAGAAACGCCAGACAGACACCCACACCAAACGCAACACGACAATCAAAACCTTCCCCGACGTGCTTTGATGGCCCTGAGAAGGGCCGTTTTGGGCCGCGCGTCTCTTGCGCGCCACTAGACGACGACGGGGGGTGGGGACGACGGAGTCAAGCGCCAAACCCTTCCTTTCCCATCTCTTTCTCCTCTACTCTACTTCTTCTTCTTGGGCGAAGCCTTCGCCTTAGACGGCGTCGTCGCCTTCTTCGGGCGCGGCGCCTTCGGCTTCTTCGTCGGAACCTTGGCGGCCTTCTTCGCCTTCGACGGCGACTTGGCCTTGGCCGGCTTGGCCGCAGCCGCCTTCTTCGCACCCGCGGGAGCGGCCGACGCCGCAGACGCCTTCTTGGCGGCGCCCGCCTTCCGACCGGTCGCCGCCTTCACGCCACCAGCCTTCTTTGCGCCGGCCGCACGGGCGCCCTTCTTCTCCTTGCTGGCCGGAGCGGCGCGCTTCTTCTTGGCACCGCCAGCACGAGCCTTGCCGCCCTCGGCCGCCCCCCCGCCGCCGGCGCCGGCAAGCTTGAACGAGCCGGACGCGCCCTTCCCCTTCGTCTGCACCAGCTCGCCCGCCACGACGGCCGACTTGAGGTACTTCTTGATAAACGGCGCCAGCTTCTCCGCGTCCAGCTTGTAGTGCGCGGCTATGTACTTCTTGATCGCCTGCAGCGACGACCCGCCGCGCTCCTTCAGACTCTTGATGGCGGCCGTCACCATCTCAGAGGTGCGCGGGTGCGCAGGCTTGGCGCGCGGCTTCTTCGCAGACGACGCAGACTTGGCCTTCTTCGTAGTGCCGGTGGCGGCGGGTGCCGCAGCAGTCTCGTTCGTAGCCGCCTGATCTGCCATTTCGACGACGCGCGTAACACACAGCGAGAGCGAGCGGGACGGCAGGCAGGCACGCAAGCACAGCACAGCAGCAGAGCAGAGAATCACAAGGCCCAGCCAGTGTCGCGGGCGGGCGCGGACGGCCGAGAGAGCGGCCGCCACTCTGCGCGCCGCCGCGCCGCGCCTCCCGCGCTTGCTACCGCCCAACGTCCGACAGCCTGTGCGGAGCAGCCCCAAACCTGCGCCACAACCGCCCGCGCCTTTCAAACCACCGAGGATGGGGCTACACACAGCCACACCACAGTCGCCAACCAGTCGCCACGGCAGCGCCGCAAACCACGGCCAAACTGCAGCTACCGCGCGCTACAGCCTGGGTCGGCCCGCCGAGAATCGCCGCCCCCGCCCAAATGCCGCCCCCACAGCCCCAGCCGACGACCCGCCACAATGGCCAAACCTTCGGCAAAACTCCCACACCGTCGCCGCGGCAGCCCGGCCAGCGCGGCCGGCGCCACAGCCACACAAGCCGAGGCGTGCGGCGATGACGGCCGTGCAAACGCGCCTCCGCCGCCCCATCGCCTTCCGTCGCCCTCCCGCCGTTTCCCGATCGGCCCGCAGCCGTCGGGCCACATCGCGCGCCGTCCTCCTCCTCTCGCCCGCCAACATTCACAGCCGTTTCTCAACAATTGCCCGCCGCAAACGGACGCCGCCTGCGCAACAGGCGCCGCCGCCCCTCGCCGCTTCCGACCCAACCCCTCGACCGAGGCAAACCGCAATCCGAATCTACAGACCAACCCAATCTGCCGTCAAGCACACACGACAGCCGACCTTACACGTTACGCGTTACACATTACGTTTACACGTCTACGTTAGGTTAGGTTAGGTGGACGTGGGTTAGGTTAAGGGGACTTGGGTTAGGTTAAGCGTCAAACTTAGGTTAAGCATTCAAACACGTCAGGCGTCAGAGGTTAGGTTAGGTTAGGTTAGGTTAGGTTACACGTTAGGTTAAGGGGTCGGTGCTAGGTTAAGAAGCGTCAAACGTAGGTTAAAAAAGCGTTCAAACGTGAGGCGTGAGCCGGACAGCTTACCTTACGTAGACGTTAGGGGCTCACAGGCTGAGCTCACCTCGCCACACCACAGGTTAGGTTAGGTTAGGTTCGGTTCGGTTCGGTTCGCTCGGCTCAGCGTAAAGCGCCGAGGTCAGGGTTACGTTCGTTCACCTTCGGGCGCCACACTTTCGGTTGAAAGGTCGCGACGGGACGACGTCGGCAGGCACGCCGCAAACGAACAAAAACGTACAGACGACGTCGGAAACCGCCGACAGACGGGGGAGCAGCACGACCACGACCAGACACCGAGCGCGAACGAGACACACGCGAACCACCCCCACCGGCCAAAGGGCACCACACAACAACCCAGAGCACCACGTGTCGACACCAGAGCAACCCGCCGCTCACGCGACATGGCTGGCACCGAAGGGCAACCGCCCGCAACTGCGCTTTCCGCGCCGGCCCGGATGCACGTCGTGCTACAACAACACCACTACCGTACACAGCCGCTGTTCACAACATCACTATCAATGGCGCGCCCGCGGCTCGCCGCCGTCGCAGTCGCAGCCCCAACGCCAGCACCTTTGCACCACCATTCACACGCACCGCAACACAGCTCGCCGACACAGCCGAACAAAACAAACACCACACAACAACAGCAACAACGCCGCCGCCTCTACTTGTGCCGGCGACCCACCCCGCCGATGGCGCACCTTTCGCCAGCCGGCAATCGACACACACGCACCCACCCACCGGGGCCCAGTGCAAAAAAAAAAAAAAAAAAAACACACAAAAACAAAAAAACCAAACAACACAAACGACACGGGAAGCGCACACCGCCACTTCGCGCGCACGCCACCAACCAGTCGTCGTCTCAAAATAACAAACACAAACAAAATAAACTAACAACTAGGGCAACACAAAACCAAAACGCCTCGCACGAACCGCCCACAAAAAGGACAAGCACACGCACAGCCTCTGCTGACGACCACGACGCAGCGGCACGCTGCTCCTGTCCCGCGCCCCGCGCCCCACTCGATTCACAACTCACGCGACACCGTCAACGACGGGCTCGCTTCCCGCAACCTACCACCTTTCCGCCACGACGCACAGCCCCAGCCCCACCCGACGACGCCCGTGGCAACGACTGCACTTTCACCACCGCCTCCCCCTTCCCCCCCCAAAACACACACACACACACACACACACACACACACACACACACACAGCCAGCCAAAAACGCACTCGCGACCCACACATGCACGTGCATCGGCACACGCCAACCAGTCAACGTCGACAACCACACGCAAGGCTCGAAACGAAACCGGCGTCCTTCCACGTTGCCATCAAGCTACGCGACACAAGACACAAGGAACCAACACAACAGCCGGCCCCACTAATTCCCACTCTGACGCCGCAAAAAGCACACCGAAACCGCCAAACGCACGCACATTCCCCTTCGCACTGACACCACCGACCGGCTCGCTACCACACACCTCTCGGCAGCCGTTTCACGCCAATTCGCCACACCGCCCACACAGTCGACAAGCGCCCGCCCTGTACGGCACACGCAACGACGCAGCGCAGCAAAGGGCGCCCGCAACACATACCTCTCCGCCGCCCGACGCGCCAACCGCCACACCACACCGCCAGCCACTCGCAAATTGTGCACTGCCACCAGCCACACGTCCAACACGCCGCGCCGCCTCCGGCCGCCCGCCAGGGGGCGCTCACGTCCGCGACAACAGCGCGGCCCGCCGGGCCGGGCCGGGCCGGGCCGAACCGAACCGAGCCGCCGCTGCTCTGCACTCGGCACGGCCACACCCTGCTGCAGACCGGGCTCGTCCCTCTGTACGCGTCTGCCTGCGCATCAACACAACACGACCTTTTTTTTTTTCTCTCTACCGCCATCCCTCCTCCTCGCGTTTTACTCGTTGTTGCAGCAGCGGCGCACACCTACACATCCACAGCCCCAGCCGAGCCGGCCTCACCTCAGGGCCCGCCGCCAGCGTCTCCTCCTCGGGCACAGGTGCGGTGCTGTGGCCGCCCATCCAACCGCATTGCTGGCCGTCCAGCCACCAGGCGTTCCCACTGCCGCGAGCCACGCCGCGCACCGACCCTGCTGCAGAAAACGAAGCATAGCCAGAGACCGACCGATACACAAAGCAAGCCGTCGCCTCGCCTCTTGTCCTTCCTGCCTTCCTTCCGCCCCCGCCCTTCTCACACCACCGCCTCTCCACTTTCGCCCCCCCCCCCCCTCCTTTTTTTTTTTTGTTTTCTTCTTTCTTTCTTTCTTTCTTTTGGCCCTCTCTCCTTCCCGCCATGGCGGTTACGGCACCGCCTGCAGCGGCAGATTTTTTGCGCCCACACGCCTACTCCTACCACCATTAACCTTGCCCTGCCCTGCCCTGCCCATCAACGTCGCAGTCGAACCGACGCTTGCCAACACACATTACGCGCCGCCGCCACAGCACCTTCCCTTCCCACAACACACCGACGTCATCACACGCACCCAAAACAGGGGCCACGACCGTGTTCCTCGCCCACTCCCATCCCGCACGGTACGCACATTCCCAACTACTACCGCGCACCCTCCCTTTCCAATCTGTGTGTCTCTGTGTCTGTGTCCTGTCCGCGCGTGACGCCTCCCAACATCCGCCGTCCCCCGTCCCGTTTTCGCCCCCATGCCGTCGTCGCGCCGCCTCCTCCCCGTCCACCGCCGCCCCTGTCCGCCCCGCACCACACCATACACCGCTGCTTGTCCCGGCCGTTGCCACCAAAGGCGCCGACCGCAAACGCGCCACGCCGCAGCCCCCGTGCGTCTCGCGCTCGCTTCCATCTCCGTGCCGACGCTGCCTCTCTTCCCACTCGCACTCGACCTCGACAACACAGTCTTTGGCTCCGCCACTGCGTGTTCCGGTGGTACGCACGCTGCAACACGTATGTATTCATTACCAGAGCGATGGCGAGGCATGACAGCATCTCTGTCTGACCAGAGAGTTCTTTATCGCTGCTAGTCGGCGCTTGGACCGCGCCAGACGACAGTAGTGGCACGCACCGGGTCGCCAGGAACAGTTGTTATATATATTGTAGCGCGAGTCGGGAGAGGTAGTAGTCGGTCGACAGTAGTAGCGGGTGGACGGTTGTACTGAGCGGGCGTCGGCGGCGTGCTCTGCTCGTCTCGCGACTCTGGTCACGGTTCGGGACGATGTATAGTATATTGTGTTATAATCAAAAGGTGGTGTGACGCTGCATTGCGCAAATCTGATAACGTATGTTCATTGTACTTATTTTGTTCAACAACAAAAGCCCCACTATTACTTTTTTTCTAAAGTAACTTTTGTCTCTTAACGAAAAACATTCACTTTTTAAAGACTACTTCCTATGGCATTTCCCTCCAAGGAGTGCAATTAATTACCAGCCAGCACTCATTCATTGCACACAGCTGTGTAAGGGGTATCTACAATTGAGGAGCGGATATAAATGCAATTTTTTGTTTTTTTTGTTTTTTTTTTTTGTGTGTGTGTGTTGTAACCTCCCAGCAAATTTTAAAATAATGGACAATGTTATTTACGGATGCCAATGGACATTGCGCTAATTGTAACCTCGCCCACAATGAGAGGTATTGAAAATGGCAACAAAAATGTGAAATTCGCAATCTGACTCAAATATAAAGTCTTCACACAACATTTAAAAAAGTCCGTTCAGTGACAAGAAACTTCAATTAAACCGAAATATCGGTCTTTGGCCCTGTGCAAAACAATCAGAATTAAAGTGTTACCTCCGAATAAATGGATGTCACATTTCTGCTCTGGTTGTTGCGCAGCGCTTGGAGGAACTGCATTGCAAATAGTAATATTCTCTTTTTTTGTGATTTTAGTGACATTTTTCTTCAAAGAAGTGGAATGAAATGTGAAGTGCAACGAACTCTTTAGTTCAATAAAAAATTAAATGTTTGAAAAATGCTTTTGAAATAAAAATTATTATTGGGGAACTTGTTGGAGAATAATTACAATAAATACAATTTTTCATTATCTAATGATTGTATTAATTAACAGTATACCTTATTCACCATCTTGACCAGTGTTGCCGACCGCCTACATCACACAACCGCACTCGGCTGCTACTACTGACCGACCGCTCTGCATGACGACTATTAGCGTACTGCACGCGACGACTACTGACAGAGTACAGCCCTCAACTACACAGAGCTACGGACTCGCAACGACTACTGACTGACTGACTGACTGACTGACTGACTGACTGACTGAGAACCGCTCGCAACACGCGCAGTCCAGCGCAAACTCTCTGGTCACAGATGCTACAATGTCTCGCCATCGCTACTATGTTACATACGTGTTTCAGTGTCTTTTTCATTGGGGTAACGATCTTTGGCTCTTTTTATTCTGAATACAGGGCCAAAGGTCAACGCTGCTGCCCTTATACAATTTATCAGGTTTCATTATGTCTGTTGCAATGTTACATACGGTTCACTCTTTCATTAATATTATCGTTGGGTTTGTTTTGTAGGGACGTTAACATTCTGGCACATTTTTATTATCATCGGACTCTCTGCTATTTGTGCAGGGAGGTTATACCTGGGTCCATTTACATTTTAATATTGATAGACTTTTTGTTTTCTTTTTTGTTTCTTGTTGTTTTTCCTTCTTTTTTTTTGTTGTTTTTTTTTGTTTTGTTTTTCCCGCTCTCACCACCACCGCCGCATCACGCCTTCCGTTTTCTTGGTTTCTTTTCTGTTCTTCAACTGCTTCAACATCACCGCGCCCCATTTCCACACCACAGCCATCAGCCTCCAAGACGGGCGGGCGCAGTGTGCCATTTCCGGCGCACAAGCACACCCGTACGGTACTCTCCTCGCCCCCACGCCACCAACAACACAGCGACCACGCGGCTTTCAGGCACGGCACGGCACCGGCGAAATGCGCCGCCCCCGCCCCTCCGCGCATCCGTCCGTCTCGCCACGTTCACTGACAGCCGCGTCTGCGGCTACACCACGACAACCACAACACAACACCGCTCCCCTCCCTGGCAACTCACATTGTTTTTCTCCTCCTCTTTTGCACAAACCACAACGCCGAGCACAGGCGCAAGCCACCCACACCGCGCCCCTCCCCGTCCCGTCTTTGGCCGCCGCTCCTCGTTTCCTCGTTTGCCCCCTCCCATCTCCCGAAATGCCATGCCATGCCAGCAGCGTTACGCATGCCCCTCCCCTGTCCACACAACACTACCGCCTAACGAACAGCCTTTTCCGGGCCACATCCAGGGCACGCCCACCTCCAAACACTGCCAATTCACGGACACACACACACACACACACACACTCACTTTCTCGACACCTTTCTGTACGGAGGGTGCGTCATCTCGACCGTGACAGAGTGACGGCAACTATCGACGATCCATTTCCCCCCACTGGTAAAACATGTCCACTAACACCTACATACATCATTCAAGTACACAGACAATAGCATACACACAATGGGAGGGCACACGAACATGGACGGCACGGCACTGTCATACACTCTTCCTCAGAACCATATCAACAAACGTTACGTACATCCGGGAAAGCGAAAGCGAAAGCCCAATGCAGCCGTCAAAGGTAACGTTCACCACGGCAGACACTTGCAGCCGCGCCGCCGTTAAACGCATTTCAGTGCGGCTCCAATACGCCTCCGACACGGGAACGTTCCGTTGCTCTACGAATGCGTTTCTCCCCTTTTTCCCTTCCTCTCTCTTTTGCCCCCCCTCCTTGCACTCTTGCCTCATTCCTCACGTTCTGCCCAGACATTCGACCGATCAAAGTCAACCTTTCGTTACCGTTCTCAGCGCGACGGTGTACAACAGTATGACGGGTGTGCCCAAGACTTCGGTTCAGTTGCGTGACGCCGGTCTATCGCGCCGATCGACAGTTACTCAGGGGGCGACGCATCGGACCACGTCACCGACACACAAAACACTTTCAAACAAACAAATACATACCGGATGGACACAGACAAACACGTGTACAGACATTCGCCAAACAAACGACCGCCGCCGTCGTCGTCTAGCGTGCATCTTGAATGACGACATCGGTGTGCGTGCGTCGTACGCAATCAGTCAGACACGGCTATCAAACATCAGAGTCGAATGGTACATCATCGTGCGTGTCGCCGTACACGTACAGTACAATACAACAACAATGCGTCTTAATGGCACGTTCATTTCAACGTCACTCACACACCTCCACGCTGCAGTTACGTCGCACCATTGTCAAACTCGGCGTACAGCAAAGGGAATAGTGGGCGGCAAAAAAAAAACCAAACAAAAACATTTCACATTTCACCCTCGCCATGTATGATGTGCAAAAAAACAAACCCGCAAACGGCCGTCGTTACGGTGACACAAAAGTCGCCGATCACACTGTCCCCCCTCGCAGACGGGTAACACACACACACACACACACACACACACCAACAACACCAATGGGTCAAAAACCACGCCAACGAGGCGTGCCACCATTCCACGCCACGGCGACCAACCTCGTGGCCGTACCCCGCGCAACACGCTTTGACGCGCCCCCCCCCCCCACCCACAATCAAAATGCACACATACATCACAGCCGTCCACACAAACAACAACAACAATTCCGCCCTTCCCGCAAAAGGCAAGTTGGTGGCCCTGAAAAGGGCCGTTTTGCCGCTCTCGCAACGGAGGAGCCTTCTCTCTCCATCCTTCCTTCCATTCCAGAGCCACCTCCTTACTTGGAGCTCGTGTACTTGGTCACCGCCTTCGTGCCCTCGCTCACGGCGTGCTTGGCCAGCTCGCCAGGCAGCAACAGCCGCACAGCGGTCTGGATCTCGCGGGACGTGATGGTCGAGCGCTTGTTGTAGTGCGCCAGGCGAGAAGCCTCGGCCGCAATGCGCTCGAAAATGTCGTTCACGAAGCTGTTCATGATGCTCATCGCCTTCGACGAGATGCCCGTGTCAGGGTGCACCTGCTTCAGCACCTTGTAGATGTAGATGGCATAGCTCTCCTTCCTCTTGCGCTTCTTCTTCTTGTCGCCCTTCGAAATGTTCTTCTGCGCCTTGCCAGCCTTCTTGGCGGCCTTCCCGCTAGTCTTGGGCGGCATCTCGAACCAACGTACGGCAGCAGCAACACCAGTAGCAAGCGCTCCGCTCTAGTCAGCGTCTCCCCACACAGTGGCACCCGCCGCCAGCCGCCGCCGCACCTTTACCAGCTCGCCCTGTTGCGGCCGCCGACCAATGGGGCGCGCGCGCAACCGGCCGCCGCACCCGAGCCCATAAAGCACCCCCACCCCGGCTGCGCCGGCACGCAACGCACGCGCACGCAGCACTCCGCTGCTGGACTCGCTACGGCTCGCACTGTTACGTCGCTCGCGCACGCCTTTGTTCGTTCCAACCACAAGCTATGGCAGGACGCAAGGGGAACAAGTTAGCAGCCGCGCTGGAGCATCTCATCAGTGCTTTGGGGAGCTCCCGCGGCCGCAGGCGACCACAGAAGCCGAAGCACAAGCGGCGATCACTGCAACATGTGCAGTGCTACAGGTGCCAGCAGCTGGGGCATGTGGCGGGTGTCTGCAGGAACGCAGCCGCGTGTTTGAAATGCGCGGCGGCACACGACACCCGTAACTGCCCCAAACCACGTGGAGCAGCCAACAGATGCGTGAATTGCGGCGGACCTCACGCCGCCAACTCGCGCAGCTGCAGCTACCGCCGGCAGCACACCACAGCAAGCTCTGAGGTGCCTGCCGCCAAGTCGGCCGCACTGCCTCCCCGCTCCGGCGAGGGGCGCCCGTCGTGCCGCGTCGAAGCGGCAACCGACCAAGCGCTGGCCGACCTGCAAGCAGCCATCGCGGCCGAAAGGGCCGCAACGAAAGACGAGCTCGTGGCCGTCCACCGGCAGCTTCAACAGCTGCGGGAGGAGCTGCGGCTTCTCAAGAAGTCGCCGCCTGTGCCAGCTCCCCCCGCCCCTGTGAGGCGGCCACTGCTGGTAGATGCCGCCACGCAGACGTCCACCGACTCGCCTCCTGCAGCAATGCAGGCGGCGTGTCGCATGGAAGTGGACGTCGGGACACCTGCACCGTCTCCCCGCCTGGAGACAGAGGCAGAAGAAGAAGCATCCGACGACGACTTGCCGACCGCTTCTTCGCAGGATGAAGAAGAGGCGGAAACCGAAGGACTGCCCCTCCCGCTCCCTGACGAGCGGAGTGTGCAGCCCTTCCTGAAGAAGATCGTGGCGTCGCTGAAGGACGGGACGTACCCTCACGGGGACAATCCGTACCCCTTCACGCCGGCGCACGCGAAGCCACCCCTTCCGCACGTACCGTGCGACCTTCGCCACTCGCGTGGCATGTTGCACGACGCGGTAACACGGAAGGAACTCAAACTGCTGAACAGCCACCCCATCTTCACCCCTTCGGACTGGGACCACATCACTGAGGTCACAGCGAAGTGGGTGCAAGAAGAGTTTCGCTCCGGCAGGCGACAGCCTGCCCCAGAAGACCAAGCAGCAGCCGACTACTTCGCTCGATTAAACTCAGCGAGGTAGCCAGAGGCCAATTCCACCGAGAGGCCACACAGAAGACAACAGCGCTGATAAAGGAGGAACAGCAGCCACGCTGCTTAGCCTCCCCCATCTCCAGACAGATGATGTCTGTGATTTTGAGTGAGTGAGTGAGTGAGTGCGCCGGCACGCACTCCGCTGCTCGACTCGCTGCCGCTCGCACCGGTCGTTTTTCGTTTCCGTTTCGTGTGCACCGTCGCTAGCCCATCGCCATGTCCGGACGCGGAAAGGGAGGCAAAGTCAAGGGCAAGTCAAAGTCCCGCTCAAGCAGGGCTGGGCTCCAGTTCCCGGTCGGCAGAATCCACCGCCTCCTGCGCAAGGGAAACTACGCAGAGCGCGTCGGCGCCGGGGCCCCCGTCTACCTCGCCGCCGTCATGGAGTACCTCGCGGCTGAGGTGCTCGAGCTGGCCGGAAACGCGGCCCGCGACAACAAGAAGACGCGCATCATCCCGCGCCACCTGCAGCTTGCCATCCGCAACGACGAGGAGCTCAACAAGCTCCTGTCGGGCGTCACCATCGCACAGGGTGGTGTCCTGCCCAACATCCAGGCCGTCCTGCTGCCAAAGAAGACCGAGAAGAAGGCCTAAAGGAGGCCAGGCAATCGCAGCGCCGCGTGCTCCCCTGCACGCAACGCGCTTTGCCGGCTCGGCCCACAACAATCGGCCCTTTTCAGGGCCACCACACAAACCTACGTCCAAAGCAAAATTTCAGTCGTCCTCGCCGCACCTTGTTTTGTTTTAACTTTGCACAGCCGCCGCCGGCGCACGTCCGCCATCTTGTCGTCCACACAGCCCGTGTGGCCCAACACACACACACACACACACACATTTTGCACCGTCGCAGTCGCCTTCCAAACCGACAACGGCAGCAATAATGACCATTGTTAAAGGGAGGCGTGTCGACACACCGCCCTCCACTCCCGCGCGCAACGGCCGTCGACACGAACGAAACAGCTGATCCGGCCGCCTATGCCCACACGCCTTGCCTCGGAAACCCCAACGCCGCCGCAAACAAACACACAGAGACAAACCACGCAAGCAAATAATCACCGCCTCTCGCACAACAACACACAGCCCGCCATCTCCGTCGCGATCGATACAAAGACACACAATAACAAACACACAAACGAAGCAGCTCCACACACAGCCAGCCACATGACACGTTTCCTTTCCTTCTCCCCTCCCAGTCACATCACGTCGCTCAAACGGAAAGAAACAAACAAACAAACAACACAGCGCACACACGCAGCAACAACACAGACTCTTTCGCACTTTTCAACTTCCGAACAGTGTGGTGGCCCTGAAAAGGGCCGTTTTCTAGTCTCTCCCACCCACAAGCACGGCCGCGGGAAGGCCAGCGCCCGCTGCGACGCAGCCTAACCGCCGAAACCGTACAGGGTGCGCCCCTGCCTCTTCAGGGCGTACACCACGTCCATGGCCGTCACAGTCTTGCGCTTGGCGTGCTCAGTGTACGTCACCGCGTCGCGGATCACGTTCTCCAGGAACACCTTCAGCACCCCGCGGGTCTCCTCGTAGATCAGACCAGAGATGCGCTTCACGCCGCCCCTGCGAGCCAGGCGGCGGATGGCGGGCTTCGTGATGCCCTGGATGTTGTCGCGCAACACCTTGCGGTGCCGCTTGGCGCCACCCTTGCCGAGCCCCTTTCCTCCCTTGCCGCGGCCTGTCATCCTTCCTTCCTTCCTCGGGCAAAGCAACAACGTGCACACACAAACAGCAGCTGCAGCGGCTGGCGAGTCGGCTACGGTCTGCGCCCAGCGCGCCCGCCGCCCCCCTATATAGACTCTGGCCCGCCCTCCCCCCACCACGCGCAACCGAGGGCATATAAGCGCAGCACGGAGGCGCGCGGGCCCGTTGTCAAGGCAGCACCGGACGCCGCGCCGCACCTAACCTCCACGCACGCCGCTCCGCTACCGCTACCGCTACCGCCATGGCCCGCACAAAGCAAACGGCCCGCAAGTCCACCGGCGGAAAGGCGCCGCGCAAACAGCTCGCCACCAAGGCGGCGAGGAAGAGCGCGCCCGCCACCGGAGGCGTCAAGAAGCCCCACCGCTACAGGCCGGGCACCGTCGCCCTGCGAGAAATCAGGCGCTACCAGAAGAGCACAGAGCTGCTCATCCGCAAGCTGCCATTCCAGCGCCTAGTGCGCGAGATCGCCCAGGACTTCAAGACCGACCTGCGCTTCCAGAGCTCCGCAGTCATGGCCCTGCAGGAGGCCAGCGAGGCCTACCTCGTCGGCCTCTTCGAAGACACCAACCTGTGCGCAATCCACGCCAAGCGCGTCACCATCATGCCCAAGGACATCCAGCTCGCGCGCCGCATCCGCGGCGAGCGCGCCTAAACCGCGCCGCGGCACCGCACCGCACAAACAAAAACGGCCCTTTTCAGGGCCACTAACGTCTCTCCGTCGCGAGCAAACTTTGTCGGTCGCCTGCCTCTCGCCCCGCAACCCAAAAACAAAAACCACCACTTCCCGTCCGTCCGCCACACCCGCTCACTCTGCCTGCCTGCTAGCAGCGCGCAACAATCACACATCATCCCTCCCCGGCGCTCAAAGCGCACAATGCCCAACGGCCGACGTCACACCGCACGGGTGGCTGGCCGGCCGCCGCCGCTTTCGTTTCGAAAACAAAAAAACCCGCACTCCACTCCGACGGCCAACGGCCAGGCAGGCGCGCTCGCTCGCTCTACACGCCACCGAAATCCCCGCCGACTCCTTCCGCATCTCAACGTGCCCCCCGTTGCAAAACATAACACACACACACACACACACACAAAGGAACAAAACAAAACAAAGACCAGACACGACTCGACAAGACAGACATCCGAGAAGAACGAACGCAGGCAAGCCAACCAACGTATTCAAACAAAACAACGTGACAGAAAACCAACCGTCGGCCGCCGCCACAAACACGGCGACAATCAACCACGACAACAACAACAACAACAACAACAACAACAACACCGCTTACCGCTACCGCCGCCCACACCCGCCACCGACCCCCGCAATCCAACCACCACGGCACGCAAACAGCATCCCCACGGGCATACAGAAACGCCAGACAGACACCCACACCAAACGCAACACGACAATCAAAACCTTCCCCGACGTGCTTTGATGGCCCTGAGAAGGGCCGTTTTGGGCCGCGCGTCTCTTGCGCGCCACTAGACGACGACGGGGGGTGGGGACGACGGAGTCAAGCGCCAAACCCTTCCTTTCCCATCTCTTTCTCCTCTACTCTACTTCTTCTTCTTGGGCGAAGCCTTCGCCTTAGACGGCGTCGTCGCCTTCTTCGGGCGCGGCGCCTTCGGCTTCTTCGTCGGAACCTTGGCGGCCTTCTTCGCCTTCGACGGCGACTTGGCCTTGGCCGGCTTGGCCGCAGCCGCCTTCTTCGCACCCGCGGGAGCGGCCGACGCCGCAGACGCCTTCTTGGCGGCGCCCGCCTTCCGACCGGTCGCCGCCTTCACGCCACCAGCCTTCTTTGCGCCGGCCGCACGGGCGCCCTTCTTCTCCTTGCTGGCCGGAGCGGCGCGCTTCTTCTTGGCACCGCCAGCACGAGCCTTGCCGCCCTCGGCCGCCCCCCCGCCGCCGGCGCCGGCAAGCTTGAACGAGCCGGACGCGCCCTTCCCCTTCGTCTGCACCAGCTCGCCCGCCACGACGGCCGACTTGAGGTACTTCTTGATAAACGGCGCCAGCTTCTCCGCGTCCAGCTTGTAGTGCGCGGCTATGTACTTCTTGATCGCCTGCAGCGACGACCCGCCGCGCTCCTTCAGACTCTTGATGGCGGCCGTCACCATCTCAGAGGTGCGCGGGTGCGCAGGCTTGGCGCGCGGCTTCTTCGCAGACGACGCAGACTTGGCCTTCTTCGTAGTGCCGGTGGCGGCGGGTGCCGCAGCAGTCTCGTTCGTAGCCGCCTGATCTGCCATTTCGACGACGCGCGTAACACACAGCGAGAGCGAGCGGGACGGCAGGCAGGCACGCAAGCACAGCACAGCAGCAGAGCAGAGAATCACAAGGCCCAGCCAGTGTCGCGGGCGGGCGCGGACGGCCGAGAGAGCGGCCGCCACTCTGCGCGCCGCCGCGCCGCGCCTCCCGCGCTTGCTACCACCGTTGAGTGAGCGATGTCTGAAGGGACGGACGTGTCACTCTGCGCTCGCGCGGCCGGTGCACGTGCTCCGGCTGCGCCCGCGTCGGCCGGCCGCGGTCCGGTGGGGCTTGTCCCACCGGCCGCCTCGCCATCCGCCGGCGCACCTACGACGACCGGACCTGTCGCGGGGGGAAATAATAGTACCCTTGCGGCAGAGCAGTCTTTGGATGCCGATATGGACAGCTATTCGGATGCCGATGCTGATATCACCGTGCAGGAGGTCATCAGCCGACGACGATCGGAGTTGCGGCGCAGAAGCAGCGCGGATGGCCGCTCTACGTCGGGACGGCTTACGCGGAACGAACCACGGGACGACGGTTTCCGACAGCCACCGTTGAAGAAGCAGGCTCGGCCACGGCAACTCGTCGTCGCGAGAGAATTGGAGGTCTCAAACTCCTTCCAGCCGCTGCAGGGCGAAGGGGCCACGCTAGAAGATGCCGCCTCTTCCCTGGCAGAACAGCAGCAACGTCGTGCGATGCAGCAGCGTGCTGATGGCGCGGCACAGCCGCCGCAGCATGAGGGCGGGATGCCCATGGATGCACAGTCTGCCCCCGCGCCGCCCGCGCCACGACGGAAGATCCCGCCGATCTTTATCCAATACAAGGACTCGTACAAGGATTTACATGACTGGCTTAAAACACACTGCCGCCACGGATTTACGGTCAAACTGTCCGGGGATGGCAACCTGAAGCTTATGCTAGCGTCTACTGACGACTACATCTTGGTCCACGGCATGCTTGGGCAGAAAGGCATCCCGATGTTCACTTTTCCGGCAGTTCGGCCGCCGACGATCAAGGCGCTCATCAAGGGCATCCCTATCACGTTGGCGCATGCTGATGTCAAAGAGGAACTGGAGGAGCTTGGTTTCGTGGCCTCTCTGATTGAGCACCATCGGATGCCGGGAACCAACCAGCAAACTGGTCATCGGGTGGTTATCCTCCCGGATACAGCAGAGCATCGTGATATTTTCCAACTGGAACGCTTCTACGGCTTGGAAGTCAAGGTGGAGAAGCTCCGAAAGACCCGTGGCCCGACGCAGTGTTATCGTTGCCAAGGGTTCGGCCATGTTGCCAGGTGGTGCACCATGCCCTGGATTTGCGTCAAGTGCGGCGCCAATCATGACAGCAGGACGTGCACAAGAAGCAGAGATCAGCCAGCGACCTGTGGCCTTTGCGGGGGCGCTCATCCGGCGAACTTCCGTTCGTGCAGTAAACATAAAGAGGCCAGTCGACGAATGCGCGGTCTCCCGCCTACCCTCAAGCAGACGGCACCCGCTGGTCGCCGCAGACCCAGGCAGCTGCCTCCGCCGCAGACTTCTGACGCCCGCGCCTGGCCCACATTGATGGACCGCCGTGCAGCGAAGATCCGCGATGACCTCACTGTGGCGGACGCCCTTCGGCGCTCGCTGCAGCCATCAGGATCAACAGCTGCTCAGGCACCGCCTGTGGCCCCACCAGGACAACGTCAACAGCCGTCTCCGGCAATCCACCCTCAGCACCAGCCAGGTACAGCCGATCTCCTGGCCTTGCTGACTCAGATTGCCACCTCGCTCGCCAGCATCACCTCCACGCTGGCTCAACTGCCAGCCACCATTGCCGCCACAGTTGAGGCGACACTCACCAGGGCCTTCCCGGCAGCAACAGCAGCACCTCCCGCCGTCACTCATGGCCAGGATTAGACGGCTTGCCGACTTGCGGATTGTGGCATATAATGCCGATGGTCTCACCCATGATGTGCTTGAATTGCAACAATTCTTGTTGGACTACAACGTCGACATATGTCTGGTCTGTGAAACGTTCTTGAAGCCTGGGATTCGTAGCAACATCCCTAACTACTGTTGCTACCGGACGGACCGGCTGACGAGAGGAGGCGGGACGGCCATCTTCATACGCAGATCTATCCGGCATCATGAGATCCAACCGCCGGCAACGGGACTCATCGAGACTACGGCAGTCGTTGTGGAAACGAACACGGGACCCGTCACCTTTGTTGCGGTCTATCGCAGCCCGAGACGAGTGCTGGCCCTCGACGATGCTCGAGCACTGCTCCGCATGCCTGGCCGTCTTTTCATCGCTGGTGACCTGAATTCCAAGCATGCTGCTTGGAATTCTCAGGCCACCAACTGGAGTGGTCGCGTTCTTCTCCGTGCAACTGAGGAAGCACAATCCTATGTTTGTGGCCCGGAAGAGCCCACTTGTTACCCGTCCACCGGCCGCCCCGACGTGCTTGACGTGGCCATCACCAAGGGTCTTCCGCAGCATCTGACAGCTGAGGTGGTCCATGCACTGAATTCGAACCACCTCCCGGTGCTCTTCGCCCTCCAAGTTGCCCCGGACCTTTCCGCCGGCTGCCTCAACTTCCGCAGAACGAACTGGACCAGCTTCAGGGATCGGCTTACCCACTCCATTGACACCGTGCGTGCTGCTGAAGACATCAACTGTGATTCCATCGACCACTTCGTTGCTGACGTCACGGATGCGCTCGTCCATGCTACGCCTCCGCCGAAACCTACTGCCGTCCCCGCTCCGGGGCTGCCTCCAGACATCTTAGCCTCGATCCGGCTGCGCAATCGGCTGTGTCGGGAGTGGAGGATTACCAGGAATCGCGACCTCAAGCGGCGCATCAACCTCCTCCGGCGGGACATTAAGGCCCGGCTCATCGCCCATCAGAATCAGCGATGGGCTGCGAAACTTCGATCATTCACGCCTGACCCGATGAATTTTCAGTCAATCCGCTTCTTTACGCACCGTCGCACCCGGATTCCGCCGCTTGTAACGGCTGCTGGTGATGTCTTCCGGCCCGACGATAAGGCAAATGCGTTGGCCGATGCATTCGAAGCCAACTTTCGCCCGCTCGACGAGGGAGTCGACCCCCAACGGGTTGCCCGCATTGAACGCGACGTGGAGGCGCTGCTCCAAGACGTGGAGGAGGGGGCCGACCCTATCCCGCCAGTCACGCCTCAGGAAGTTCAAGAGGGCTTGCGGATGCTGCCTGCGACCAAGGCCCCTGGTGTCGATGCCATCCCGGGCTTGGTCCTGAAGCAGCTGCCCTGGACGGCGATTGTGTTTCTGGCAGCCATCTTTTCGTGGATCCTGAGAACTGCGAATTATCCACGCGCCTGGAAGCATTCCATCGTGGTGGCAGTACCTAAGCCTGGGAAAGACCGCCGCCACCCATCTAGCTATAGGCCGATCAGCTTGCTACCCCATCTCAGCAAGCTGTTCGAGAGGCTCTTGCTTCGCCGGTTACAAGCCCACATCGATGCTGAGGAACTCATGCCGCCCGAACAGTTCGGCTTTCGCAGTGGCCACTCCACCACGATGCAGATCCTTCGGGCTGTTGAATACATCGCCCAGACGTTCAACCAGCGCGACTACTGTGGGGCCGTCCTCTTCGATGTCAAGAAGGCGTTCGATAGCGTGTGGCACCAGGGACTCTTATGGAAGCTGCACCGTCTGCACTTCCCGAAGGCCTACATCCGTCTGATTGCGTCCTATTTGGAACACCGCACCTTCGCTGTACGAGTCGACGATCGCCTCTCCGGCGCCCGCCCTATCAGAGCTGGCGTCCCTCAAGGCTCCGTACTCGGACCGGTCCTCTACTGCCTGTTTACGTCGGACCTGCCAACACCTCCACGGGTCGAAAAAGCTGTGTACGCGGACGACACGATGTTGTTCTCTCGAAGTCGCTGGCGCGAGGTGCTGATCCCTCGCCTTCAGGCAGCTTGCCACGCCTTGCAAGCTTGGGCTGCGCAATGGCGCATTGCCTTTAACCCGGCGAAGACGCAGGCCATTGTCTTCACGAGGAAGAGGACTGCCCCGGAACGGCGACTCCGCCTCTACGACGTCGACATTCCGTGGAGTGATACCGTCCGTTACCTGGGGGTCCTCCTGGACAAGCGGTTGACCTGGAAGCCTCACATTGACGACGTGCGGCTCAAGGTCATTCAACGGATGGGCGCTCTCTACCCCTTCCTCAATGAACGCTCGGAGCTGTCGCCGGCAAATGGCCTGCTCGTCTTCCGCCTCTATCTCCGCCCGCTGTTTGATTATGCGTGCGAGGTCTGGGGTTGCGCAGCGAGGACACATCTTCAACGCCTCCAGTGTCTGCAAAATAAGATCTTGCGGCGGGTCTTCCATGTGCACTCTCAGTTCCCCCATGGATACCTCCACGAGGCAGCCGATGAAGACGCCGTGCTGGAAAGGCACAAGAAGTGTGCCAGACGGTTCTATACCCATACGAGGAGTTCTACAAACCCCCTCATCAGCGCGCTGGGAGCCCCCGCTAATCCCAGGGACCGCTACCGACGACCTGTGGCCATGCTCGATCATTGACGACTCGACGCAGGAAAGCACTGCCATCCCTCATCGTAACCTGACGCCCAAAGGAAGCCCTACCCCTGATGTCCGCACGACGTCCCGCACCCACTGATCTTACACACTACATCGCGATGACACCATACCCACATGACACCTCAGCAGACGCAGAAAATGCCACCCGGTAAACTCTGCACCGAGTAGCTAACTTCAGTTAGCCTTAAGTAAGCGGATGGAGCGCTTGCTACCGCCCAACGTCCGACAGCCTGTGCGGAGCAGCCCCAAACCTGCGCCACAACCGCCCGCGCCTTTCAAACCACCGAGGATGGGGCTACACACAGCCACACCACAGTCGCCAACCAGTCGCCACGGCAGCGCCGCAAACCACGGCCAAACTGCAGCTACCGCGCGCTACAGCCTGGGTCGGCCCGCCGAGAATCGCCGCCCCCGCCCAAATGCCGCCCCCACAGCCCCAGCCGACGACCCGCCACAATGGCCAAACCTTCGGCAAAACTCCCACACCGTCGCCGCGGCAGCCCGGCCAGCGCGGCCGGCGCCACAGCCACACAAGCCGAGGCGTGCGGCGATGACGGCCGTGCAAACGCGCCTCCGCCGCCCCATCGCCTTCCGTCGCCCTCCCGCCGTTTCCCGATCGGCCCGCAGCCGTCGGGCCACATCGCGCGCCGTCCTCCTCCTCTCGCCCGCCAACATTCACAGCCGTTTCTCAACAATTGCCCGCCGCAAACGGACGCCGCCTGCGCAACAGGCGCCGCCGCCCCTCGCCGCTTCCGACCCAACCCCTCGACCGAGGCAAACCGCAATCCGAATCTACAGACCAACCCAATCTGCCGTCAAGCACACACGACAGCCGACCTTACACGTTACGCGTTACACATTACGTTTACACGTCTACGTTAGGTTAGGTTAGGTGGACGTGGGTTAGGTTAAGGGGACTTGGGTTAGGTTAAGCGTCAAACTTAGGTTAAGCATTCAAACACGTCAGGCGTCAGAGGTTAGGTTAGGTTAGGTTAGGTTAGGTTACACGTTAGGTTAAGGGGTCGGTGCTAGGTTAAGAAGCGTCAAACGTAGGTTAAAAAAGCGTTCAAACGTGAGGCGTGAGCCGGACAGCTTACCTTACGTAGACGTTAGGGGCTCACAGGCTGAGCTCACCTCGCCACACCACAGGTTAGGTTAGGTTAGGTTCGGTTCGGTTCGGTTCGCTCGGCTCAGCGTAAAGCGCCGAGGTCAGGGTTACGTTCGTTCACCTTCGGGCGCCACACTTTCGGTTGAAAGGTCGCGACGGGACGACGTCGGCAGGCACGCCGCAAACGAACAAAAACGTACAGACGACGTCGGAAACCGCCGACAGACGGGGGAGCAGCACGACCACGACCAGACACCGAGCGCGAACGAGACACACGCGAACCACCCCCACCGGCCAAAGGGCACCACACAACAACCCAGAGCACCACGTGTCGACACCAGAGCAACCCGCCGCTCACGCGACATGGCTGGCACCGAAGGGCAACCGCCCGCAACTGCGCTTTCCGCGCCGGCCCGGATGCACGTCGTGCTACAACAACACCACTACCGTACACAGCCGCTGTTCACAACATCACTATCAATGGCGCGCCCGCGGCTCGCCGCCGTCGCAGTCGCAGCCCCAACGCCAGCACCTTTGCACCACCATTCACACGCACCGCAACACAGCTCGCCGACACAGCCGAACAAAACAAACACCACACAACAACAGCAACAACGCCGCCGCCTCTACTTGTGCCGGCGACCCACCCCGCCGATGGCGCACCTTTCGCCAGCCGGCAATCGACACACACGCACCCACCCACCGGGGCCCAGTGCAAAAAAAAAAAAAAAAAAAAACACACAAAAACAAAAAAACCAAACAACACAAACGACACGGGAAGCGCACACCGCCACTTCGCGCGCACGCCACCAACCAGTCGTCGTCTCAAAATAACAAACACAAACAAAATAAACTAACAACTAGGGCAACACAAAACCAAAACGCCTCGCACGAACCGCCCACAAAAAGGACAAGCACACGCACAGCCTCTGCTGACGACCACGACGCAGCGGCACGCTGCTCCTGTCCCGCGCCCCGCGCCCCACTCGATTCACAACTCACGCGACACCGTCAACGACGGGCTCGCTTCCCGCAACCTACCACCTTTCCGCCACGACGCACAGCCCCAGCCCCACCCGACGACGCCCGTGGCAACGACTGCACTTTCACCACCGCCTCCCCCTTCCCCCCCCAAAACACACACACACACACACACACACACACACACACACACACACAGCCAGCCAAAAACGCACTCGCGACCCACACATGCACGTGCATCGGCACACGCCAACCAGTCAACGTCGACAACCACACGCAAGGCTCGAAACGAAACCGGCGTCCTTCCACGTTGCCATCAAGCTACGCGACACAAGACACAAGGAACCAACACAACAGCCGGCCCCACTAATTCCCACTCTGACGCCGCAAAAAGCACACCGAAACCGCCAAACGCACGCACATTCCCCTTCGCACTGACACCACCGACCGGCTCGCTACCACACACCTCTCGGCAGCCGTTTCACGCCAATTCGCCACACCGCCCACACAGTCGACAAGCGCCCGCCCTGTACGGCACACGCAACGACGCAGCGCAGCAAAGGGCGCCCGCAACACATACCTCTCCGCCGCCCGACGCGCCAACCGCCACACCACACCGCCAGCCACTCGCAAATTGTGCACTGCCACCAGCCACACGTCCAACACGCCGCGCCGCCTCCGGCCGCCCGCCAGGGGGCGCTCACGTCCGCGACAACAGCGCGGCCCGCCGGGCTGGGCCGGGCCGGGCCGAACCGAACCGAGCCGCCGCTGCTCTGCACTCGGCACGGCCACACCCTGCTGCAGACCGGGCTCGTCCCTCTGTACGCGTCTGCCTGCGCATCAACACAACACGACCTTTTTTTTTTTCTCTCTACCGCCATCCCTCCTCCTCGCGTTTTACTCGTTGTTGCAGCAGCGGCGCACACCTACACATCCACAGCCCCAGCCGAGCCGGCCTCACCTCAGGGCCCGCCGCCAGCGTCTCCTCCTCGGGCACAGGTGCGGTGCTGTGGCCGCCCATCCAACCGCATTGCTGGCCGTCCAGCCACCAGGCGTTCCCACTGCCGCGAGCCACGCCGCGCACCGACCCTGCTGCAGAAAACGAAGCATAGCCAGAGACCGACCGATACACAAAGCAAGCCGTCGCCTCGCCTCTTGTCCTTCCTGCCTTCCTTCCGCCCCCGCCCTTCTCACACCACCGCCTCTCCACTTTCGCCCCCCCCCCTCCTTTTTTTTTTTTGTTTTCTTCTTTCTTTCTTTCTTTCTTTTGGCCCTCTCTCCTTCCCGCCATGGCGGTTACGGCACCGCCTGCAGCGGCAGATTTTTTGCGCCCACACGCCTACTCCTACCACCATTAACCTTGCCCTGCCCTGCCCTGCCCATCAACGTCGCAGTCGAACCGACGCTTGCCAACACACATTACGCGCCGCCGCCACAGCACCTTCCCTTCCCACAACACACCGACGTCATCACACGCACCCAAAACAGGGGCCACGACCGTGTTCCTCGCCCACTCCCATCCCGCACGGTACGCACATTCCCAACTACTACCGCGCACCCTCCCTTTCCAATCTGTGTGTCTCTGTGTCTGTGTCCTGTCCGCGCGTGACGCCTCCCAACATCCGCCGTCCCCCGTCCCGTTTTCGCCCCCATGCCGTCGTCGCGCCGCCTCCTCCCCGTCCACCGCCGCCCCTGTCCGCCCCGCACCACACCATACACCGCTGCTTGTCCCGGCCGTTGCCACCAAAGGCGCCGACCGCAAACGCGCCACGCCGCAGCCCCCGTGCGTCTCGCGCTCGCTTCCATCTCCGTGCCGACGCTGCCTCTCTTCCCACTCGCACTCGACCTCGACAACACAGTCTTTGGCTCCGCCACTGCGTGTTCCGGTGGTACGCACGCTGCAACACGTATGTATTCATTACCAGAGCGATGGCGAGGCATGACAGCATCTCTGTCTGACCAGAGAGTTCTTTATCGCTGCTAGTCGGCGCTTGGACCGCGCCAGACGACAGTAGTGGCACGCACCGGGTCGCCAGGAACAGTTGTTATATATATTGTAGCGCGAGTCGGGAGAGGTAGTAGTCGGTCGACAGTAGTAGCGGGTGGACGGTTGTACTGAGCGGGCGTCGGCGGCGTGCTCTGCTCGTCTCGCGACTCTGGTCACGGTTCGGGACGATGTATAGTATATTGTGTTATAATCAAAAGGTGGTGTGACGCTGCATTGCGCAAATCTGATAACGTATGTTCATTGTACTTATTTTGTTCAACAACAAAAGCCCCACTATTACTTTTTTTCTAAAGTAACTTTTGTCTCTTAACGAAAAACATTCACTTTTTAAAGACTACTTCCTATGGCATTTCCCTCCAAGGAGTGCAATTAATTACCAGCCAGCACTCATTCATTGCACACAGCTGTGTAAGGGGTATCTACAATTGAGGAGCGGATATAAATGCAATTTTTTGTTTTTTTTGTTTTTTTTTTTTGTGTGTGTGTGTTGTAACCTCCCAGCAAATTTTAAAATAATGGACAATGTTATTTACGGATGCCAATGGACATTGCGCTAATTGTAACCTCGCCCACAATGAGAGGTATTGAAAATGGCAACAAAAATGTGAAATTCGCAATCTGACTCAAATATAAAGTCTTCACACAACATTTAAAAAAGTCCGTTCAGTGACAAGAAACTTCAATTAAACCGAAATATCGGTCTTTGGCCCTGTGCAAAACAATCAGAATTAAAGTGTTACCTCCGAATAAATGGATGTCACATTTCTGCTCTGGTTGTTGCGCAGCGCTTGGAGGAACTGCATTGCAAATAGTAATATTCTCTTTTTTTGTGATTTTAGTGACATTTTTCTTCAAAGAAGTGGAATGAAATGTGAAGTGCAACGAACTCTTTAGTTCAATAAAAAATTAAATGTTTGAAAAATGCTTTTGAAATAAAAATTATTATTGGGGAACTTGTTGGAGAATAATTACAATAAATACAATTTTTCATTATCTAATGATTGTATTAATTAACAGTATACCTTATTCACCATCTTGACCAGTGTTGCCGACCGCCTACATCACACAACCGCACTCGGCTGCTACTACTGACCGACCGCTCTGCATGACGACTATTAGCGTACTGCACGCGACGACTACTGACAGAGTACAGCCCTCAACTACACAGAGCTACGGACTCGCAACGACTACTGACTGACTGACTGACTGACTGACTGACTGACTGACTGACTGACTGACTGACTGAGAACCGCTCGCAACACGCGCAGTCCAGCGCAAACTCTCTGGTCACAGATGCTACAATGTCTCGCCATCGCTACTATGTTACATACGTGTTTCAGTGTCTTTTTCATTGGGGTAACGATCTTTGGCTCTTTTTATTCTGAATACAGGGCCAAAGGTCAACGCTGCTGCCCTTATACAATTTATCAGGTTTCATTATGTCTGTTGCAATGTTACATACGGTTCACTCTTTCATTAATATTATCGTTGGGTTTGTTTTGTAGGGACGTTAACATTCTGGCACATTTTTATTATCATCGGACTCTCTGCTATTTGTGCAGGGAGGTTATACCTGGGTCCATTTACATTTTAATATTGATAGACTTTTTGTTTTCTTTTTTGTTTCTTGTTGTTTTTCCTTCTTTTTTTTTGTTGTTTTTTTTTTTGTTTTGTTTTTCCCGCTCTCACCACCACCGCCGCATCACGCCTTCCGTTTTCTTGGTTTCTTTTCTGTTCTTCAACTGCTTCAACATCACCGCGCCCCATTTCCACACCACAGCCATCAGCCTCCAAGACGGGCGGGCGCAGTGTGCCATTTCCGGCGCACAAGCACACCCGTACGGTACTCTCCTCGCCCCCACGCCACCAACAACACAGCGACCACGCGGCTTTCAGGCACGGCACGGCACCGGCGAAATGCGCCGCCCCCGCCCCTCCGCGCATCCGTCCGTCTCGCCACGTTCACTGACAGCCGCGTCTGCGGCTACACCACGACAACCACAACACAACACCGCTCCCCTCCCTGGCAACTCACATTGTTTTTCTCCTCCTCTTTTGCACAAACCACAACGCCGAGCACAGGCGCAAGCCACCCACACCGCGCCCCTCCCCGTCCCGTCTTTGGCCGCCGCTCCTCGTTTCCTCGTTTGCCCCCTCCCATCTCCCGAAATGCCATGCCATGCCAGCAGCGTTACGCATGCCCCTCCCCTGTCCACACAACACTACCGCCTAACGAACAGCCTTTTCCGGGCCACATCCAGGGCACGCCCACCTCCAAACACTGCCAATTCACGGACACACACACACACACACACACACTCACTTTCTCGACACCTTTCTGTACGGAGGGTGCGTCATCTCGACCGTGACAGAGTGACGGCAACTATCGACGATCCATTTCCCCCCACTGGTAAAACATGTCCACTAACACCTACATACATCATTCAAGTACACAGACAATAGCATACACACAATGGGAGGGCACACGAACATGGACGGCACGGCACTGTCATACACTCTTCCTCAGAACCATATCAACAAACGTTACGTACATCCGGGAAAGCGAAAGCGAAAGCCCAATGCAGCCGTCAAAGGTAACGTTCACCACGGCAGACACTTGCAGCCGCGCCGCCGTTAAACGCATTTCAGTGCGGCTCCAATACGCCTCCGACACGGGAACGTTCCGTTGCTCTACGAATGCGTTTCTCCCCTTTTTCCCTTCCTCTCTCTTTTGCCCCCCCTCCTTGCACTCTTGCCTCATTCCTCACGTTCTGCCCAGACATTCGACCGATCAAAGTCAACCTTTCGTTACCGTTCTCAGCGCGACGGTGTACAACAGTATGACGGGTGTGCCCAAGACTTCGGTTCAGTTGCGTGACGCCGGTCTATCGCGCCGATCGACAGTTACTCAGGGGGCGACGCATCGGACCACGTCACCGACACACAAAACACTTTCAAACAAACAAATACATACCGGATGGACACAGACAAACACGTGTACAGACATTCGCCAAACAAACGACCGCCGCCGTCGTCGTCTAGCGTGCATCTTGAATGACGACATCGGTGTGCGTGCGTCGTACGCAATCAGTCAGACACGGCTATCAAACATCAGAGTCGAATGGTACATCATCGTGCGTGTCGCCGTACACGTACAGTACAATACAACAACAATGCGTCTTAATGGCACGTTCATTTCAACGTCACTCACACACCTCCACGCTGCAGTTACGTCGCACCATTGTCAAACTCGGCGTACAGCAAAGGGAATAGTGGGCGGCAAAAAAAAAACCAAACAAAAACATTTCACATTTCACCCTCGCCATGTATGATGTGCAAAAAAACAAACCCGCAAACGGCCGTCGTTACGGTGACACAAAAGTCGCCGATCACACTGTCCCCCCTCGCAGACGGGTAACACACACACACACACACACACACACACCAACAACACCAATGGGTCAAAAACCACGCCAACGAGGCGTGCCACCATTCCACGCCACGGCGACCAACCTCGTGGCCGTACCCCGCGCAACACGCTTTGACGCGCCCCCCCCCCCCACCCACAATCAAAATGCACACATACATCACAGCCGTCCACACAAACAACAACAACAATTCCGCCCTTCCCGCAAAAGGCAAGTTGGTGGCCCTGAAAAGGGCCGTTTTGCCGCTCTCGCAACGGAGGAGCCTTCTCTCTCCATCCTTCCTTCCATTCCAGAGCCACCTCCTTACTTGGAGCTCGTGTACTTGGTCACCGCCTTCGTGCCCTCGCTCACGGCGTGCTTGGCCAGCTCGCCAGGCAGCAACAGCCGCACAGCGGTCTGGATCTCGCGGGACGTGATGGTCGAGCGCTTGTTGTAGTGCGCCAGGCGAGAAGCCTCGGCCGCAATGCGCTCGAAAATGTCGTTCACGAAGCTGTTCATGATGCTCATCGCCTTCGACGAGATGCCCGTGTCAGGGTGCACCTGCTTCAGCACCTTGTAGATGTAGATGGCATAGCTCTCCTTCCTCTTGCGCTTCTTCTTCTTGTCGCCCTTCGAAATGTTCTTCTGCGCCTTGCCAGCCTTCTTGGCGGCCTTCCCGCTAGTCTTGGGCGGCATCTCGAACCAACGTACGGCAGCAGCAACACCAGTAGCAAGCGCTCCGCTCTAGTCAGCGTCTCCCCACACAGTGGCACCCGCCGCCAGCCGCCGCCGCACCTTTACCAGCTCGCCCTGTTGCGGCCGCCGACCAATGGGGCGCGCGCGCAACCGGCCGCCGCACCCGAGCCCATAAAGCACCCCCACCCCGGCTGCGCCGGCACGCACTCCGCTGCTCGACTCGCTGCCGCTCGCACCGGTCGTTTTTCGTTTCCGTTTCGTGTGCACCGTCGCTAGCCCATCGCCATGTCCGGACGCGGAAAGGGAGGCAAAGTCAAGGGCAAGTCAAAGTCCCGCTCAAGCAGGGCTGGGCTCCAGTTCCCGGTCGGCAGAATCCACCGCCTCCTGCGCAAGGGAAACTACGCAGAGCGCGTCGGCGCCGGGGCCCCCGTCTACCTCGCCGCCGTCATGGAGTACCTCGCGGCTGAGGTGCTCGAGCTGGCCGGAAACGCGGCCCGCGACAACAAGAAGACGCGCATCATCCCGCGCCACCTGCAGCTTGCCATCCGCAACGACGAGGAGCTCAACAAGCTCCTGTCGGGCGTCACCATCGCACAGGGTGGTGTCCTGCCCAACATCCAGGCCGTCCTGCTGCCAAAGAAGACCGAGAAGAAGGCCTAAAGGAGGCCAGGCAATCGCAGCGCCGCGTGCTCCCCTGCACGCAACGCGCTTTGCCGGCTCGGCCCACAACAATCGGCCCTTTTCAGGGCCACCACACAAACCTACGTCCAAAGCAAAATTTCAGTCGTCCTCGCCGCACCTTGTTTTGTTTTAACTTTGCACAGCCGCCGCCGGCGCACGTCCGCCATCTTGTCGTCCACACAGCCCGTGTGGCCCAACACACACACACACACACACACATTTTGCACCGTCGCAGTCGCCTTCCAAACCGACAACGGCAGCAATAATGACCATTGTTAAAGGGAGGCGTGTCGACACACCGCCCTCCACTCCCGCGCGCAACGGCCGTCGACACGAACGAAACAGCTGATCCGGCCGCCTATGCCCACACGCCTTGCCTCGGAAACCCCAACGCCGCCGCAAACAAACACACAGAGACAAACCACGCAAGCAAATAATCACCGCCTCTCGCACAACAACACACAGCCCGCCATCTCCGTCGCGATCGATACAAAGACACACAATAACAAACACACAAACGAAGCAGCTCCACACACAGCCAGCCACATGACACGTTTCCTTTCCTTCTCCCCTCCCAGTCACATCACGTCGCTCAAACGGAAAGAAACAAACAAACAAACAACACAGCGCACACACGCAGCAACAACACAGACTCTTTCGCACTTTTCAACTTCCGAACAGTGTGGTGGCCCTGAAAAGGGCCGTTTTCTAGTCTCTCCCACCCACAAGCACGGCCGCGGGAAGGCCAGCGCCCGCTGCGACGCAGCCTAACCGCCGAAACCGTACAGGGTGCGCCCCTGCCTCTTCAGGGCGTACACCACGTCCATGGCCGTCACAGTCTTGCGCTTGGCGTGCTCAGTGTACGTCACCGCGTCGCGGATCACGTTCTCCAGGAACACCTTCAGCACCCCGCGGGTCTCCTCGTAGATCAGACCAGAGATGCGCTTCACGCCGCCCCTGCGAGCCAGGCGGCGGATGGCGGGCTTCGTGATGCCCTGGATGTTGTCGCGCAACACCTTGCGGTGCCGCTTGGCGCCACCCTTGCCGAGCCCCTTTCCTCCCTTGCCGCGGCCTGTCATCCTTCCTTCCTTCCTCGGGCAAAGCAACAACGTGCACACACAAACAGCAGCTGCAGCGGCTGGCGAGTCGGCTACGGTCTGCGCCCAGCGCGCCCGCCGCCCCCCTATATAGACTCTGGCCCGCCCTCCCCCCACCACGCGCAACCGAGGGCATATAAGCGCAGCACGGAGGCGCGCGGGCCCGTTGTCAAGGCAGCACCGGACGCCGCGCCGCACCTAACCTCCACGCACGCCGCTCCGCTACCGCTACCGCTACCGCCATGGCCCGCACAAAGCAAACGGCCCGCAAGTCCACCGGCGGAAAGGCGCCGCGCAAACAGCTCGCCACCAAGGCGGCGAGGAAGAGCGCGCCCGCCACCGGAGGCGTCAAGAAGCCCCACCGCTACAGGCCGGGCACCGTCGCCCTGCGAGAAATCAGGCGCTACCAGAAGAGCACAGAGCTGCTCATCCGCAAGCTGCCATTCCAGCGCCTAGTGCGCGAGATCGCCCAGGACTTCAAGACCGACCTGCGCTTCCAGAGCTCCGCAGTCATGGCCCTGCAGGAGGCCAGCGAGGCCTACCTCGTCGGCCTCTTCGAAGACACCAACCTGTGCGCAATCCACGCCAAGCGCGTCACCATCATGCCCAAGGACATCCAGCTCGCGCGCCGCATCCGCGGCGAGCGCGCCTAAACCGCGCCGCGGCACCGCACCGCACAAACAAAAACGGCCCTTTTCAGGGCCACTAACGTCTCTCCGTCGCGAGCAAACTTTGTCGGTCGCCTGCCTCTCGCCCCGCAACCCAAAAACAAAAACCACCACTTCCCGTCCGTCCGCCACACCCGCTCACTCTGCCTGCCTGCTAGCAGCGCGCAACAATCACACATCATCCCTCCCCGGCGCTCAAAGCGCACAATGCCCAACGGCCGACGTCACACCGCACGGGTGGCTGGCCGGCCGCCGCCGCTTTCGTTTCGAAAACAAAAAAACCCGCACTCCACTCCGACGGCCAACGGCCAGGCAGGCGCGCTCGCTCGCTCTACACGCCACCGAAATCCCCGCCGACTCCTTCCGCATCTCAACGTGCCCCCCGTTGCAAAACATAACACACACACACACACACACACAAAGGAACAAAACAAAACAAAGACCAGACACGACTCGACAAGACAGACATCCGAGAAGAACGAACGCAGGCAAGCCAACCAACGTATTCAAACAAAACAACGTGACAGAAAACCAACCGTCGGCCGCCGCCACAAACACGGCGACAATCAACCACGACAACAACAACAACAACAACAACAACAACAACACCGCTTACCGCTACCGCCGCCCACACCCGCCACCGACCCCCGCAATCCAACCACCACGGCACGCAAACAGCATCCCCACGGGCATACAGAAACGCCAGACAGACACCCACACCAAACGCAACACGACAATCAAAACCTTCCCCGACGTGCTTTGATGGCCCTGAGAAGGGCCGTTTTGGGCCGCGCGTCTCTTGCGCGCCACTAGACGACGACGGGGGGTGGGGACGACGGAGTCAAGCGCCAAACCCTTCCTTTCCCATCTCTTTCTCCTCTACTCTACTTCTTCTTCTTGGGCGAAGCCTTCGCCTTAGACGGCGTCGTCGCCTTCTTCGGGCGCGGCGCCTTCGGCTTCTTCGTCGGAACCTTGGCGGCCTTCTTCGCCTTCGACGGCGACTTGGCCTTGGCCGGCTTGGCCGCAGCCGCCTTCTTCGCACCCGCGGGAGCGGCCGACGCCGCAGACGCCTTCTTGGCGGCGCCCGCCTTCCGACCGGTCGCCGCCTTCACGCCACCAGCCTTCTTTGCGCCGGCCGCACGGGCGCCCTTCTTCTCCTTGCTGGCCGGAGCGGCGCGCTTCTTCTTGGCACCGCCAGCACGAGCCTTGCCGCCCTCGGCCGCCCCCCCGCCGCCGGCGCCGGCAAGCTTGAACGAGCCGGACGCGCCCTTCCCCTTCGTCTGCACCAGCTCGCCCGCCACGACGGCCGACTTGAGGTACTTCTTGATAAACGGCGCCAGCTTCTCCGCGTCCAGCTTGTAGTGCGCGGCTATGTACTTCTTGATCGCCTGCAGCGACGACCCGCCGCGCTCCTTCAGACTCTTGATGGCGGCCGTCACCATCTCAGAGGTGCGCGGGTGCGCAGGCTTGGCGCGCGGCTTCTTCGCAGACGACGCAGACTTGGCCTTCTTCGTAGTGCCGGTGGCGGCGGGTGCCGCAGCAGTCTCGTTCGTAGCCGCCTGATCTGCCATTTCGACGACGCGCGTAACACACAGCGAGAGCGAGCGGGACGGCAGGCAGGCACGCAAGCACAGCACAGCAGCAGAGCAGAGAATGCTGTCGCATCATGGTGTAGTGTCCTCCAGGTTGACACTACTGGTGTGTGGGTGAAGTTCTGGTAGAATCGCTCTACCCTTCCTTCAACAAGTGGGACATCAGTGTCCTTCCAGGTTTTTCTTAGAGAGAAGCTTTTGGGTGTCTATGCTGCCCTGCTTCGTGGGCAATTTGATAATTGATGCTTGCTGCGGTTGGTTTTTTTTTTTTTTTTTTTTTTTTTTTTTTTTTTTTTTTTTTTTTTCCGCAGCAGATGTGGCTAGGCGCTACTTGTTACGTAGCAATGTCTTCTAATCTGGTAGGGCGGCAACGTCTACTGGCCGTCTCAGCAGGTCCGGCCAGCGGAGTGTGCGTCGCCAGTGTGGACGTTGTCCCAGATTCCTTATCAGCGGGTTGGTGGATGTACCCGCTTTGTTGTAGAAGTTTGTGGCCGCTTCTTCGAACCGCCTGCGTAGCGGTACGATGTCTGCGACCACGTGAGTGTCCTCCGGCGGGAAGTCCCTTGGGAGGTGAAGAGCTAACCTGAGAGCCCTGTTCTGCAGTTTTTGCAGCCGCTCCAGGTTAGTTTGCGCCGTGTTGCCCCACACTACCGCCGCGTATTCGAGGAGAGGTCGAATTACGGACTTATATAGCGTGAGGCCGACGCAAGTAGGCAGCGTAGTAGTGGGGTTTAGCAGTGGGTAGAGGAGTCTTAGTCTACCCAGTGCTTTGCCCCTGATGCTCTCCACGTGTGGCCTCCAGGTGAGGTGCCGGTCCAGTGTGACGCCCAGGTACTTCGCAGTACCGTTCCACGGGACCGGGACGCCTCGGACCGAGACTGTGGGCGCGTCGTCCTTGACGTGTCTCGTCGCAATGACGATGGCCTGGGACTTCTCCCCATTGTAAGCCAGGCGCCATTTTTTCGCCCAGTCAGTGAGGGCGTCGGTGGCCGTCTGAAGTTTCCGCTGCAACGCCTCGACGCATCTGCTGCGGCTGTACACGGCCGTGTCGTCCGCATACAGCGCCAGGTTGACGTGGGCTGTGCGCGGTGGGTCGGCCGTGTACAGAGAGTAGAGCGTCGGCCCAACGACCGAGCCTTGAGGTACACCCGCGAGTATACGACGCTCCGTGGAGATTCCACTGTCTGCTCTGACGTGGAACGTTCTGCCCTCGAGGTAGCTCTGTAAGAGCTTCACGTGCGACACCGGGACGCCCAGGTCAAATAGTTTGAACAGGAGGCCCCGATGCCACACGGAGTCGAAGGCACGCGACACGTCGAGCAGGAGAGCGCCGAAATACTCGCGTCGGTCGATGGCACCGAACGCCTCCTCTGTTAGGCGCAGCAGCTGGTGTGTCGTGGCGTGTTGACTCCTGAAGCCAAACTGTTCGTTTGGTAGGAGTTGTTCTGCCTCGATGATCGCCCGCAGGCGGACCAGATACAGGCGTTCGAATATTTTCGAAAGTGCTGGAAGCAGGCTGATTGGCCTGTAGTTTTTCGCCCTTCGAATGTCCTTCCCTGGCTTGGGGAGGGCTACTATTTCAGCATGCTTCCAGCACGACGGGAACTGTTTGCTGAGCAGCACCTGGTTGAAGGTTGACGCGAGGACGTCGGCTGCCGTGTCTGGTAGCTGCTTCAGCATTATGTTCGTTACGTCATCTGGTCCACCTGCTTTTTTAGCATTTAGGTGGCGAAGTTGCAGCTTGACTTCGTCGGCTGAGATCGGCGGAATGGCGTCTTCTACCTCGTCATACTCCGCATCGAGGAAGACGGGGAGGCGTTCTTCTACCATCTGGATGTGGGCGGCGTCTATCGGGTCGTCGACCGGAGTGAAATTCGCGGCGAACGCGTCCGCTAGGGCTTCTGCCTTCGCGTTCGGCTCGCTCACGAATTCGGCTCCCACTTGCAGCGGCGGAATCCGTTGCATACGGCGCAGGTAGCCTTTTACGGCTTTCCACGCCGAGCCGTCATCGATGTTTAGTTGCTCCACCTTGCGCGCCCACTCCTGATTGCGGTGCGTGTCTACATCGGCCTTGATATGCCGGCACAATCTATTTAATTCGCGCTTTGTGGCTCGATTTCTTGTCCTTTGCCACTCGCGCTGTAGGCGGTTCTTTTGCGCTATAGCCTCCCGGATGTGTCGTGGCAGAGGGTGTGGCCGGCAGTCGATGTTGGCGTCGTCTCTGACAGGCGTGGCCGCTGCCGCGGCGTCAACTATCGACTGTCTGATGTGTTGAAGTGCTGCGTCTGCTCCGTGTTCCGCCGCGTCCGGTGTGGCCTCAAGGGAATCGGCGACGGCGTTGCGGAACTCGTCCCAGCTGATGTCTCGTATGTCGAGCCCTCTCCGCTGTCTTGGGAGAGCGTAGGCGTCGAGGTCAAATATGACCGGTACGTGGTCGGAGGACATCTTTGGCCGCGTACCGGCCGTGACGTGCAGGCGAGCGCCCTTGATGATCATGATATCCAGGATATCCGGGTGGCCCCGGTTCCGTGGATATATTGTCGGTTCATGAGGACCGATGACGACAGCTTCGTGGCGTTCCGCGACATGGAGTATGCGCCGCCCGCTTGTGTTGGTCGTCCTGCTGTTCCAGACCGCATGCTTCGCGTTGAAGTCTCCCCCCAGTATGATTTTTCCGGGGAGAGCCAGCAACTTGTTGTAGTCTCCCGGTAGGAGCGCTCCTCTAGGCGGTCTGTAGACAGCGACGAACGTTATGGCGCCGTGTGCCGTCTCCACTGATACGGCAGTCGCTTCTGTCTTTGCCAGTTCCGGTATTTGGACGCGGTGGTGTCGTAGCGTCCTCCGTACATACACCGCTGTGCCGCCTCCGTGTGTTGGCCTGTCGTCCCTGTAGCATACGTAGTTCGCTACGCCGACTCGGACGCCAGGCTTAAGCCACGTTTCGGTGACGAGACATACGTCGATGTTCTCGTCCCGTATAAGCTGCCGGAATTCGCCTGCCTGCTTAAGGAGTCCCTCGGCGTTGAAGACGCAGGCTGTTAAACTCCTTAGCGCTTCAGGCATGATGGCTGCATGGTTGGATGGCGGATGCAACTTTCTGCACCACGGCCAGGAGCTCAGTCATCTGCTGCATCATTGTTTCCATGCAGCTGAGCATCCGCTCCACGCGGGCTTCATTGGCAGCGTTGCCGCCGACAACATGTCGCGCGTTGGTCTCCATTTGTCCGCCATCTTGTCGGGCGCCGACAGAATGGCGGGGCGCCGTGGGACGCCGCCATCTTGGCTCCGGGAAGTCCTTCTGGCTCGCAAGGTCAGGCGCGGCTGCCGGTGGTTGGTCCGCTGCGCGTGCCGGCGGGGCCGGGAAGGCTCGCGCTGATTGGCCCGCGACGCGCTGGGTCGCTGCAGGGAGGGGAGCCTGGCGCTGCAGGGGTGCAGCGGCCGGGACTACCTGCCTGCGCGGCAGCGCTGTGGGCGGGGCAACGGCGCTTTGTCCTGCAGATGGGCCAGCTGCCGGCTGGGCTGCGGTAGGCGGAGTCTGTCCGCCATTTCTCGTCGATGCGTGCGGAGCGGGGGCTCCATTTTGTGGCGCCGCATTGTCTGCGACTTGGCGCGCTTTTGCGGTCGTTGCCCTGCCTCGGCGGCCGCCTCTCCTGTTGTTCCGCTTCTTCCGGGGCTGGGTACTGCGTTGGCGGGAACTCTGCCTTTGTGTTCCATTGTCTTCGTTCCCGCGCGCGCGATCAGCGAAGTCGAGGAGCACTGGGCAGCCACGGTAACTTGCCACGTGTTTGCCTTGGCAGAGCTTGCAAGTCGGGGTGAAATCTTTGTGTGGCACCCCTTTAAGCGCGCACGACTCAGTTGAGTGTTGCTCGCCGCACTTCACGCAGTAGTCTGGCATTGCACAGTACTTACTGACGTGACCAGGTTCAAGGCAGCGGTAACATTGTGCGTAGGCCGCCTTGTTTCGCAGTTCTTCAGCTTTCACTTCCACATTGCCTATTTTTGTGAGGCTGAAGAGCTGCCTGTTATGAGTTGTATTGCTGGCTATTACCAGCATAAGTGGGCCACGCCTGCGTGTGCGAAAAGGGCGCATTCTTACGACCTCTTCGACCACGAATCCCATGTTCTCCAGGTCCTCCTTTACTTCTGAAGGCAGGATTGTGCGTGGCAAGTGCCGAAATACTACTTTGAGCGGCTTTGTTCTTAAGGGGCTGAACGTATAGTGCGACCACTTCTTGTCCTGCACCAGCTGAGACACTTTTTGATATTCTTCAGATGTTTTGGTGCATATTTTGAAAAGTTCGTCACCAGTCACGCGCACTGTATAGTTGTCTTTACCAATGCAGAGGCTGATAGCGTTTTGCAGCTCTCTAAAATGCTCGTCAAATTTTATGACAATTGGTGGCGGCTTGCGACGCTGTTGCGCCTTGGGGATTTCAATGTCCTCCTCCTCCGCATCGCTAAGGGCGCCAAAGCTGTTACTCACGTTTACAGGTGTGGTGTCCTTTGTGAGCACAGCCTTTGCAGTTTTTCTCGCGGTGGTGAAGCCGTCTTTGTCGGTCGTGTTGGTGCGGCCGCGCCTGCGGTTCTGCTTGGAGGGGAGCGGTGGAGTGTTGCTTTCCCTCCTGTATTTGTTGACTGACGGTATGTCGCCAGTCAGGCCGCGTTTCCTTGAGGTAGGCTGCTTTTGCTGCGGTGCGTCGTGCTCCATGGCCTCCTCCTCCTCGTCGCTATCCGGAAGTGGAGTAGCCAGAGCGTGGGGTAGCATCCCCACAAGCAGCTGAAGGGCTGCGTCAGAGTCACTTGGTGTGGATGTAACACCTGGATGCGACGTATCCACAGATGTCGGCGTCACGGTCGCGGTAGCACACGGCACTGCGGTAACGGCACTATCACTAAATGACGCGGACACACCGGAAATTTCGCATAAACTAGTGTCGCTCCTTAGGGGAGGAGTACTATCGGCGGCACACGAATGTGCCACCGATGTACTCGACTCTACCCTTGCGTGCAGGGACGCGGCCCTGTCCGCGGAAGTCGGCACTGTCGCTTCAGCTTGCGGCGTGGCGGAGCGCTCGGCGCGTACGTCCGTCTCGCACGGCATCGCTGACTCGAGTGGAGCAGAGAATCACAAGGCCCAGCCAGTGTCGCGGGCGGGCGCGGACGGCCGAGAGAGCGGCCGCCACTCTGCGCGCCGCCGCGCCGCGCCTCCCGCGCTTGCTACCGCCCAACGTCCGACAGCCTGTGCGGAGCAGCCCCAAACCTGCGCCACAACCGCCCGCGCCTTTCAAACCACCGAGGATGGGGCTACACACAGCCACACCACAGTCGCCAACCAGTCGCCACGGCAGCGCCGCAAACCACGGCCAAACTGCAGCTACCGCGCGCTACAGCCTGGGTCGGCCCGCCGAGAATCGCCGCCCCCGCCCAAATGCCGCCCCCACAGCCCCAGCCGACGACCCGCCACAATGGCCAAACCTTCGGCAAAACTCCCACACCGTCGCCGCGGCAGCCCGGCCAGCGCGGCCGGCGCCACAGCCACACAAGCCGAGGCGTGCGGCGATGACGGCCGTGCAAACGCGCCTCCGCCGCCCCATCGCCTTCCGTCGCCCTCCCGCCGTTTCCCGATCGGCCCGCAGCCGTCGGGCCACATCGCGCGCCGTCCTCCTCCTCTCGCCCGCCAACATTCACAGCCGTTTCTCAACAATTGCCCGCCGCAAACGGACGCCGCCTGCGCAACAGGCGCCGCCGCCCCTCGCCGCTTCCGACCCAACCCCTCGACCGAGGCAAACCGCAATCCGAATCTACAGACCAACCCAATCTGCCGTCAAGCACACACGACAGCCGACCTTACACGTTACGCGTTACACATTACGTTTACACGTCTACGTTAGGTTAGGTTAGGTGGACGTGGGTTAGGTTAAGGGGACTTGGGTTAGGTTAAGCGTCAAACTTAGGTTAAGCATTCAAACACGTCAGGCGTCAGAGGTTAGGTTAGGTTAGGTTAGGTTAGGTTACACGTTAGGTTAAGGGGTCGGTGCTAGGTTAAGAAGCGTCAAACGTAGGTTAAAAAAGCGTTCAAACGTGAGGCGTGAGCCGGACAGCTTACCTTACGTAGACGTTAGGGGCTCACAGGCTGAGCTCACCTCGCCACACCACAGGTTAGGTTAGGTTAGGTTCGGTTCGGTTCGGTTCGCTCGGCTCAGCGTAAAGCGCCGAGGTCAGGGTTACGTTCGTTCACCTTCGGGCGCCACACTTTCGGTTGAAAGGTCGCGACGGGACGACGTCGGCAGGCACGCCGCAAACGAACAAAAACGTACAGACGACGTCGGAAACCGCCGACAGACGGGGGAGCAGCACGACCACGACCAGACACCGAGCGCGAACGAGACACACGCGAACCACCCCCACCGGCCAAAGGGCACCACACAACAACCCAGAGCACCACGTGTCGACACCAGAGCAACCCGCCGCTCACGCGACATGGCTGGCACCGAAGGGCAACCGCCCGCAACTGCGCTTTCCGCGCCGGCCCGGATGCACGTCGTGCTACAACAACACCACTACCGTACACAGCCGCTGTTCACAACATCACTATCAATGGCGCGCCCGCGGCTCGCCGCCGTCGCAGTCGCAGCCCCAACGCCAGCACCTTTGCACCACCATTCACACGCACCGCAACACAGCTCGCCGACACAGCCGAACAAAACAAACACCACACAACAACAGCAACAACGCCGCCGCCTCTACTTGTGCCGGCGACCCACCCCGCCGATGGCGCACCTTTCGCCAGCCGGCAATCGACACACACGCACCCACCCACCGGGGCCCAGTGCAAAAAAAAAAAAAAAAAAACCACACAAAAACAAAAAAACCAAACAACACAAACGACACGGGAAGCGCACACCGCCACTTCGCGCGCACGCCACCAACCAGTCGTCGTCTCAAAATAACAAACACAAACAAAATAAACTAACAACTAGGGCAACACAAAACCAAAACGCCTCGCACGAACCGCCCACAAAAAGGACAAGCACACGCACAGCCTCTGCTGACGACCACGACGCAGCGGCACGCTGCTCCTGTCCCGCGCCCCGCGCCCCACTCGATTCACAACTCACGCGACACCGTCAACGACGGGCTCGCTTCCCGCAACCTACCACCTTTCCGCCACGACGCACAGCCCCAGCCCCACCCGACGACGCCCGTGGCAACGACTGCACTTTCACCACCGCCTCCCCCTTCCCCCCCCAAAACACACACACACACACACACACACACACACACACACACACACAGCCAGCCAAAAACGCACTCGCGACCCACACATGCACGTGCATCGGCACACGCCAACCAGTCAACGTCGACAACCACACGCAAGGCTCGAAACGAAACCGGCGTCCTTCCACGTTGCCATCAAGCTACGCGACACAAGACACAAGGAACCAACACAACAGCCGGCCCCACTAATTCCCACTCTGACGCCGCAAAAAGCACACCGAAACCGCCAAACGCACGCACATTCCCCTTCGCACTGACACCACCGACCGGCTCGCTACCACACACCTCTCGGCAGCCGTTTCACGCCAATTCGCCACACCGCCCACACAGTCGACAAGCGCCCGCCCTGTACGGCACACGCAACGACGCAGCGCAGCAAAGGGCGCCCGCAACACATACCTCTCCGCCGCCCGACGCGCCAACCGCCACACCACACCGCCAGCCACTCGCAAATTGTGCACTGCCACCAGCCACACGTCCAACACGCCGCGCCGCCTCCGGCCGCCCGCCAGGGGGCGCTCACGTCCGCGACAACAGCGCGGCCCGCCGGGCCGGGCCGGGCCGGGCCGAACCGAACCGAGCCGCCGCTGCTCTGCACTCGGCACGGCCACACCCTGCTGCAGACCGGGCTCGTCCCTCTGTACGCGTCTGCCTGCGCATCAACACAACACGACCTTTTTTTTTTTCTCTCTACCGCCATCCCTCCTCCTCGCGTTTTACTCGTTGTTGCAGCAGCGGCGCACACCTACACATCCACAGCCCCAGCCGAGCCGGCCTCACCTCAGGGCCCGCCGCCAGCGTCTCCTCCTCGGGCACAGGTGCGGTGCTGTGGCCGCCCATCCAACCGCATTGCTGGCCGTCCAGCCACCAGGCGTTCCCACTGCCGCGAGCCACGCCGCGCACCGACCCTGCTGCAGAAAACGAAGCATAGCCAGAGACCGACCGATACACAAAGCAAGCCGTCGCCTCGCCTCTTGTCCTTCCTGCCTTCCTTCCGCCCCCGCCCTTCTCACACCACCGCCTCTCCACTTTCGCCCCCCCCCCCCTCCTTTTTTTTTTTTGTTTTCTTCTTTCTTTCTTTCTTTCTTTTGGCCCTCTCTCCTTCCCGCCATGGCGGTTACGGCACCGCCTGCAGCGGCAGATTTTTTGCGCCCACACGCCTACTCCTACCACCATTAACCTTGCCCTGCCCTGCCCTGCCCATCAACGTCGCAGTCGAACCGACGCTTGCCAACACACATTACGCGCCGCCGCCACAGCACCTTCCCTTCCCACAACACACCGACGTCATCACACGCACCCAAAACAGGGGCCACGACCGTGTTCCTCGCCCACTCCCATCCCGCACGGTACGCACATTCCCAACTACTACCGCGCACCCTCCCTTTCCAATCTGTGTGTCTCTGTGTCTGTGTCCTGTCCGCGCGTGACGCCTCCCAACATCCGCCGTCCCCCGTCCCGTTTTCGCCCCCATGCCGTCGTCGCGCCGCCTCCTCCCCGTCCACCGCCGCCCCTGTCCGCCCCGCACCACACCATACACCGCTGCTTGTCCCGGCCGTTGCCACCAAAGGCGCCGACCGCAAACGCGCCACGCCGCAGCCCCCGTGCGTCTCGCGCTCGCTTCCATCTCCGTGCCGACGCTGCCTCTCTTCCCACTCGCACTCGACCTCGACAACACAGTCTTTGGCTCCGCCACTGCGTGTTCCGGTGGTACGCACGCTGCAACACGTATGTATTCATTACCAGAGCGATGGCGAGGCATGACAGCATCTCTGTCTGACCAGAGAGTTCTTTATCGCTGCTAGTCGGCGCTTGGACCGCGCCAGACGACAGTAGTGGCACGCACCGGGTCGCCAGGAACAGTTGTTATATATATTGTAGCGCGAGTCGGGAGAGGTAGTAGTCGGTCGACAGTAGTAGCGGGTGGACGGTTGTACTGAGCGGGCGTCGGCGGCGTGCTCTGCTCGTCTCGCGACTCTGGTCACGGTTCGGGACGATGTATAGTATATTGTGTTATAATCAAAAGGTGGTGTGACGCTGCATTGCGCAAATCTGATAACGTATGTTCATTGTACTTATTTTGTTCAACAACAAAAGCCCCACTATTACTTTTTTTCTAAAGTAACTTTTGTCTCTTAACGAAAAACATTCACTTTTTAAAGACTACTTCCTATGGCATTTCCCTCCAAGGAGTGCAATTAATTACCAGCCAGCACTCATTCATTGCACACAGCTGTGTAAGGGGTATCTACAATTGAGGAGCGGATATAAATGCAATTTTTTGTTTTTTTTGTTTTTTTTTTTTGTGTGTGTGTGTTGTAACCTCCCAGCAAATTTTAAAATAATGGACAATGTTATTTACGGATGCCAATGGACATTGCGCTAATTGTAACCTCGCCCACAATGAGAGGTATTGAAAATGGCAACAAAAATGTGAAATTCGCAATCTGACTCAAATATAAAGTCTTCACACAACATTTAAAAAAGTCCGTTCAGTGACAAGAAACTTCAATTAAACCGAAATATCGGTCTTTGGCCCTGTGCAAAACAATCAGAATTAAAGTGTTACCTCCGAATAAATGGATGTCACATTTCTGCTCTGGTTGTTGCGCAGCGCTTGGAGGAACTGCATTGCAAATAGTAATATTCTCTTTTTTTGTGATTTTAGTGACATTTTTCTTCAAAGAAGTGGAATGAAATGTGAAGTGCAACGAACTCTTTAGTTCAATAAAAAATTAAATGTTTGAAAAATGCTTTTGAAATAAAAATTATTATTGGGGAACTTGTTGGAGAATAATTACAATAAATACAATTTTTCATTATCTAATGATTGTATTAATTAACAGTATACCTTATTCACCATCTTGACCAGTGTTGCCGACCGCCTACATCACACAACCGCACTCGGCTGCTACTACTGACCGACCGCTCTGCATGACGACTATTAGCGTACTGCACGCGACGACTACTGACAGAGTACAGCCCTCAACTACACAGAGCTACGGACTCGCAACGACTACTGACTGACTGACTGACTGACTGACTGACTGACTGACTGAGAACCGCTCGCAACACGCGCAGTCCAGCGCAAACTCTCTGGTCACAGATGCTACAATGTCTCGCCATCGCTACTATGTTACATACGTGTTTCAGTGTCTTTTTCATTGGGGTAACGATCTTTGGCTCTTTTTATTCTGAATACAGGGCCAAAGGTCAACGCTGCTGCCCTTATACAATTTATCAGGTTTCATTATGTCTGTTGCAATGTTACATACGGTTCACTCTTTCATTAATATTATCGTTGGGTTTGTTTTGTAGGGACGTTAACATTCTGGCACATTTTTATTATCATCGGACTCTCTGCTATTTGTGCAGGGAGGTTATACCTGGGTCCATTTACATTTTAATATTGATAGACTTTTTGTTTTCTTTTTTGTTTCTTGTTGTTTTTCCTTCTTTTTTTTTGTTGTTTTTTTTTTTGTTTTGTTTTTCCCGCTCTCACCACCACCGCCGCATCACGCCTTCCGTTTTCTTGGTTTCTTTTCTGTTCTTCAACTGCTTCAACATCACCGCGCCCCATTTCCACACCACAGCCATCAGCCTCCAAGACGGGCGGGCGCAGTGTGCCATTTCCGGCGCACAAGCACACCCGTACGGTACTCTCCTCGCCCCCACGCCACCAACAACACAGCGACCACGCGGCTTTCAGGCACGGCACGGCACCGGCGAAATGCGCCGCCCCCGCCCCTCCGCGCATCCGTCCGTCTCGCCACGTTCACTGACAGCCGCGTCTGCGGCTACACCACGACAACCACAACACAACACCGCTCCCCTCCCTGGCAACTCACATTGTTTTTCTCCTCCTCTTTTGCACAAACCACAACGCCGAGCACAGGCGCAAGCCACCCACACCGCGCCCCTCCCCGTCCCGTCTTTGGCCGCCGCTCCTCGTTTCCTCGTTTGCCCCCTCCCATCTCCCGAAATGCCATGCCATGCCAGCAGCGTTACGCATGCCCCTCCCCTGTCCACACAACACTACCGCCTAACGAACAGCCTTTTCCGGGCCACATCCAGGGCACGCCCACCTCCAAACACTGCCAATTCACGGACACACACACACACACACACACACTCACTTTCTCGACACCTTTCTGTACGGAGGGTGCGTCATCTCGACTGTGACAGAGTGACGGCAACTATCGACGATCCATTTCCCCCCACTGGTAAAACATGTCCACTAACACCTACATACATCATTCAAGTACACAGACAATAGCATACACACAATGGGAGGGCACACGAACATGGACGGCACGGCACTGTCATACACTCTTCCTCAGAACCATATCAACAAACGTTACGTACATCCGGGAAAGCGAAAGCGAAAGCCCAATGCAGCCGTCAAAGGTAACGTTCACCACGGCAGACACTTGCAGCCGCGCCGCCGTTAAACGCATTTCAGTGCGGCTCCAATACGCCTCCGACACGGGAACGTTCCGTTGCTCTACGAATGCGTTTCTCCCCTTTTTCCCTTCCTCTCTCTTTTGCCCCCCCTCCTTGCACTCTTGCCTCATTCCTCACGTTCTGCCCAGACATTCGACCGATCAAAGTCAACCTTTCGTTACCGTTCTCAGCGCGACGGTGTACAACAGTATGACGGGTGTGCCCAAGACTTCGGTTCAGTTGCGTGACGCCGGTCTATCGCGCCGATCGACAGTTACTCAGGGGGCGACGCATCGGACCACGTCACCGACACACAAAACACTTTCAAACAAACAAATACATACCGGATGGACACAGACAAACACGTGTACAGACATTCGCCAAACAAACGACCGCCGCCGTCGTCGTCTAGCGTGCATCTTGAATGACGACATCGGTGTGCGTGCGTCGTACGCAATCAGTCAGACACGGCTATCAAACATCAGAGTCGAATGGTACATCATCGTGCGTGTCGCCGTACACGTACAGTACAATACAACAACAATGCGTCTTAATGGCACGTTCATTTCAACGTCACTCACACACCTCCACGCTGCAGTTACGTCGCACCATTGTCAAACTCGGCGTACAGCAAAGGGAATAGTGGGCGGCAAAAAAAAAACCAAACAAAAACATTTCACATTTCACCCTCGCCATGTATGATGTGCAAAAAAACAAACCCGCAAACGGCCGTCGTTACGGTGACACAAAAGTCGCCGATCACACTGTCCCCCCTCGCAGACGGGTAACACACACACACACACACACACACACACCAACAACACCAATGGGTCAAAAACCACGCCAACGAGGCGTGCCACCATTCCACGCCACGGCGACCAACCTCGTGGCCGTACCCCGCGCAACACGCTTTGACGCGCCCCCCCCCCCACCCACAATCAAAATGCACACATACATCACAGCCGTCCACACAAACAACAACAACAATTCCGCCCTTCCCGCAAAAGGCAAGTTGGTGGCCCTGAAAAGGGCCGTTTTGCCGCTCTCGCAACGGAGGAGCCTTCTCTCTCCATCCTTCCTTCCATTCCAGAGCCACCTCCTTACTTGGAGCTCGTGTACTTGGTCACCGCCTTCGTGCCCTCGCTCACGGCGTGCTTGGCCAGCTCGCCAGGCAGCAACAGCCGCACAGCGGTCTGGATCTCGCGGGACGTGATGGTCGAGCGCTTGTTGTAGTGCGCCAGGCGAGAAGCCTCGGCCGCAATGCGCTCGAAAATGTCGTTCACGAAGCTGTTCATGATGCTCATCGCCTTCGACGAGATGCCCGTGTCAGGGTGCACCTGCTTCAGCACCTTGTAGATGTAGATGGCATAGCTCTCCTTCCTCTTGCGCTTCTTCTTCTTGTCGCCCTTCGAAATGTTCTTCTGCGCCTTGCCAGCCTTCTTGGCGGCCTTCCCGCTAGTCTTGGGCGGCATCTCGAACCAACGTACGGCAGCAGCAACACCAGTAGCAAGCGCTCCGCTCTAGTCAGCGTCTCCCCACACAGTGGCACCCGCCGCCAGCCGCCGCCGCACCTTTACCAGCTCGCCCTGTTGCGGCCGCCGACCAATGGGGCGCGCGCGCAACCGGCCGCCGCACCCGAGCCCATAAAGCACCCCCACCCCGGCTGCGCCGGCACGCACTCCGCTGCTCGACTCGCTGCCGCTCGCACCGGTCGTTTTTCGTTTCCGTTTCGTGTGCACCGTCGCTAGCCCATCGCCATGTCCGGACGCGGAAAGGGAGGCAAAGTCAAGGGCAAGTCAAAGTCCCGCTCAAGCAGGGCTGGGCTCCAGTTCCCGGTCGGCAGAATCCACCGCCTCCTGCGCAAGGGAAACTACGCAGAGCGCGTCGGCGCCGGGGCCCCCGTCTACCTCGCCGCCGTCATGGAGTACCTCGCGGCTGAGGTGCTCGAGCTGGCCGGAAACGCGGCCCGCGACAACAAGAAGACGCGCATCATCCCGCGCCACCTGCAGCTTGCCATCCGCAACGACGAGGAGCTCAACAAGCTCCTGTCGGGCGTCACCATCGCACAGGGTGGTGTCCTGCCCAACATCCAGGCCGTCCTGCTGCCAAAGAAGACCGAGAAGAAGGCCTAAAGGAGGCCAGGCAATCGCAGCGCCGCGTGCTCCCCTGCACGCAACGCGCTTTGCCGGCTCGGCCCACAACAATCGGCCCTTTTCAGGGCCACCACACAAACCTACGTCCAAAGCAAAATTTCAGTCGTCCTCGCCGCACCTTGTTTTGTTTTAACTTTGCACAGCCGCCGCCGGCGCACGTCCGCCATCTTGTCGTCCACACAGCCCGTGTGGCCCAACACACACACACACACACACACATTTTGCACCGTCGCAGTCGCCTTCCAAACCGACAACGGCAGCAATAATGACCATTGTTAAAGGGAGGCGTGTCGACACACCGCCCTCCACTCCCGCGCGCAACGGCCGTCGACACGAACGAAACAGCTGATCCGGCCGCCTATGCCCACACGCCTTGCCTCGGAAACCCCAACGCCGCCGCAAACAAACACACAGAGACAAACCACGCAAGCAAATAATCACCGCCTCTCGCACAACAACACACAGCCCGCCATCTCCGTCGCGATCGATACAAAGACACACAATAACAAACACACAAACGAAGCAGCTCCACACACAGCCAGCCACATGACACGTTTCCTTTCCTTCTCCCCTCCCAGTCACATCACGTCGCTCAAACGGAAAGAAACAAACAAACAAACAACACAGCGCACACACGCAGCAACAACACAGACTCTTTCGCACTTTTCAACTTCCGAACAGTGTGGTGGCCCTGAAAAGGGCCGTTTTCTAGTCTCTCCCACCCACAAGCACGGCCGCGGGAAGGCCAGCGCCCGCTGCGACGCAGCCTAACCGCCGAAACCGTACAGGGTGCGCCCCTGCCTCTTCAGGGCGTACACCACGTCCATGGCCGTCACAGTCTTGCGCTTGGCGTGCTCAGTGTACGTCACCGCGTCGCGGATCACGTTCTCCAGGAACACCTTCAGCACCCCGCGGGTCTCCTCGTAGATCAGACCAGAGATGCGCTTCACGCCGCCCCTGCGAGCCAGGCGGCGGATGGCGGGCTTCGTGATGCCCTGGATGTTGTCGCGCAACACCTTGCGGTGCCGCTTGGCGCCACCCTTGCCGAGCCCCTTTCCTCCCTTGCCGCGGCCTGTCATCCTTCCTTCCTTCCTCGGGCAAAGCAACAACGTGCACACACAAACAGCAGCTGCAGCGGCTGGCGAGTCGGCTACGGTCTGCGCCCAGCGCGCCCGCCGCCCCCCTATATAGACTCTGGCCCGCCCTCCCCCCACCACGCGCAACCGAGGGCATATAAGCGCAGCACGGAGGCGCGCGGGCCCGTTGTCAAGGCAGCACCGGACGCCGCGCCGCACCTAACCTCCACGCACGCCGCTCCGCTACCGCTACCGCTACCGCCATGGCCCGCACAAAGCAAACGGCCCGCAAGTCCACCGGCGGAAAGGCGCCGCGCAAACAGCTCGCCACCAAGGCGGCGAGGAAGAGCGCGCCCGCCACCGGAGGCGTCAAGAAGCCCCACCGCTACAGGCCGGGCACCGTCGCCCTGCGAGAAATCAGGCGCTACCAGAAGAGCACAGAGCTGCTCATCCGCAAGCTGCCATTCCAGCGCCTAGTGCGCGAGATCGCCCAGGACTTCAAGACCGACCTGCGCTTCCAGAGCTCCGCAGTCATGGCCCTGCAGGAGGCCAGCGAGGCCTACCTCGTCGGCCTCTTCGAAGACACCAACCTGTGCGCAATCCACGCCAAGCGCGTCACCATCATGCCCAAGGACATCCAGCTCGCGCGCCGCATCCGCGGCGAGCGCGCCTAAACCGCGCCGCGGCACCGCACCGCACAAACAAAAACGGCCCTTTTCAGGGCCACTAACGTCTCTCCGTCGCGAGCAAACTTTGTCGGTCGCCTGCCTCTCGCCCCGCAACCCAAAAACAAAAACCACCACTTCCCGTCCGTCCGCCACACCCGCTCACTCTGCCTGCCTGCTAGCAGCGCGCAACAATCACACATCATCCCTCCCCGGCGCTCAAAGCGCACAATGCCCAACGGCCGACGTCACACCGCACGGGTGGCTGGCCGGCCGCCGCCGCTTTCGTTTCGAAAACAAAAAAACCCGCACTCCACTCCGACGGCCAACGGCCAGGCAGGCGCGCTCGCTCGCTCTACACGCCACCGAAATCCCCGCCGACTCCTTCCGCATCTCAACGTGCCCCCCGTTGCAAAACATAACACACACACACACACACACACAAAGGAACAAAACAAAACAAAGACCAGACACGACTCGACAAGACAGACATCCGAGAAGAACGAACGCAGGCAAGCCAACCAACGTATTCAAACAAAACAACGTGACAGAAAACCAACCGTCGGCCGCCGCCACAAACACGGCGACAATCAACCACGACAACAACAACAACAACAACAACAACAACAACACCGCTTACCGCTACCGCCGCCCACACCCGCCACCGACCCCCGCAATCCAACCACCACGGCACGCAAACAGCATCCCCACGGGCATACAGAAACGCCAGACAGACACCCACACCAAACGCAACACGACAATCAAAACCTTCCCCGACGTGCTTTGATGGCCCTGAGAAGGGCCGTTTTGGGCCGCGCGTCTCTTGCGCGCCACTAGACGACGACGGGGGGTGGGGACGACGGAGTCAAGCGCCAAACCCTTCCTTTCCCATCTCTTTCTCCTCTACTCTACTTCTTCTTCTTGGGCGAAGCCTTCGCCTTAGACGGCGTCGTCGCCTTCTTCGGGCGCGGCGCCTTCGGCTTCTTCGTCGGAACCTTGGCGGCCTTCTTCGCCTTCGACGGCGACTTGGCCTTGGCCGGCTTGGCCGCAGCCGCCTTCTTCGCACCCGCGGGAGCGGCCGACGCCGCAGACGCCTTCTTGGCGGCGCCCGCCTTCCGACCGGTCGCCGCCTTCACGCCACCAGCCTTCTTTGCGCCGGCCGCACGGGCGCCCTTCTTCTCCTTGCTGGCCGGAGCGGCGCGCTTCTTCTTGGCACCGCCAGCACGAGCCTTGCCGCCCTCGGCCGCCCCCCCGCCGCCGGCGCCGGCAAGCTTGAACGAGCCGGACGCGCCCTTCCCCTTCGTCTGCACCAGCTCGCCCGCCACGACGGCCGACTTGAGGTACTTCTTGATAAACGGCGCCAGCTTCTCCGCGTCCAGCTTGTAGTGCGCGGCTATGTACTTCTTGATCGCCTGCAGCGACGACCCGCCGCGCTCCTTCAGACTCTTGATGGCGGCCGTCACCATCTCAGAGGTGCGCGGGTGCGCAGGCTTGGCGCGCGGCTTCTTCGCAGACGACGCAGACTTGGCCTTCTTCGTAGTGCCGGTGGCGGCGGGTGCCGCAGCAGTCTCGTTCGTAGCCGCCTGATCTGCCATTTCGACGACGCGCGTAACACACAGCGAGAGCGAGCGGGACGGCAGGCAGGCACGCAAGCACAGCACAGCAGCAGAGCAGAGAATCACAAGGCCCAGCCAGTGTCGCGGGCGGGCGCGGACGGCCGAGAGAGCGGCCGCCACTCTGCGCGCCGCCGCGCCGCGCCTCCCGCGCTTGCTACCGCCCAACGTCCGACAGCCTGTGCGGAGCAGCCCCAAACCTGCGCCACAACCGCCCGCGCCTTTCAAACCACCGAGGATGGGGCTACACACAGCCACACCACAGTCGCCAACCAGTCGCCACGGCAGCGCCGCAAACCACGGCCAAACTGCAGCTACCGCGCGCTACAGCCTGGGTCGGCCCGCCGAGAATCGCCGCCCCCGCCCAAATGCCGCCCCCACAGCCCCAGCCGACGACCCGCCACAATGGCCAAACCTTCGGCAAAACTCCCACACCGTCGCCGCGGCAGCCCGGCCAGCGCGGCCGGCGCCACAGCCACACAAGCCGAGGCGTGCGGCGATGACGGCCGTGCAAACGCGCCTCCGCCGCCCCATCGCCTTCCGTCGCCCTCCCGCCGTTTCCCGATCGGCCCGCAGCCGTCGGGCCACATCGCGCGCCGTCCTCCTCCTCTCGCCCGCCAACATTCACAGCCGTTTCTCAACAATTGCCCGCCGCAAACGGACGCCGCCTGCGCAACAGGCGCCGCCGCCCCTCGCCGCTTCCGACCCAACCCCTCGACCGAGGCAAACCGCAATCCGAATCTACAGACCAACCCAATCTGCCGTCAAGCACACACGACAGCCGACCTTACACGTTACGCGTTACACATTACGTTTACACGTCTACGTTAGGTTAGGTTAGGTGGACGTGGGTTAGGTTAAGGGGACTTGGGTTAGGTTAAGCGTCAAACTTAGGTTAAGCATTCAAACACGTCAGGCGTCAGAGGTTAGGTTAGGTTAGGTTAGGTTAGGTTACACGTTAGGTTAAGGGGTCGGTGCTAGGTTAAGAAGCGTCAAACGTAGGTTAAAAAAGCGTTCAAACGTGAGGCGTGAGCCGGACAGCTTACCTTACGTAGACGTTAGGGGCTCACAGGCTGAGCTCACCTCGCCACACCACAGGTTAGGTTAGGTTAGGTTCGGTTCGGTTCGGTTCGCTCGGCTCAGCGTAAAGCGCCGAGGTCAGGGTTACGTTCGTTCACCTTCGGGCGCCACACTTTCGGTTGAAAGGTCGCGACGGGACGACGTCGGCAGGCACGCCGCAAACGAACAAAAACGTACAGACGACGTCGGAAACCGCCGACAGACGGGGGAGCAGCACGACCACGACCAGACACCGAGCGCGAACGAGACACACGCGAACCACCCCCACCGGCCAAAGGGCACCACACAACAACCCAGAGCACCACGTGTCGACACCAGAGCAACCCGCCGCTCACGCGACATGGCTGGCACCGAAGGGCAACCGCCCGCAACTGCGCTTTCCGCGCCGGCCCGGATGCACGTCGTGCTACAACAACACCACTACCGTACACAGCCGCTGTTCACAACATCACTATCAATGGCGCGCCCGCGGCTCGCCGCCGTCGCAGTCGCAGCCCCAACGCCAGCACCTTTGCACCACCATTCACACGCACCGCAACACAGCTCGCCGACACAGCCGAACAAAACAAACACCACACAACAACAGCAACAACGCCGCCGCCTCTACTTGTGCCGGCGACCCACCCCGCCGATGGCGCACCTTTCGCCAGCCGGCAATCGACACACACGCACCCACCCACCGGGGCCCAGTGCAAAAAAAAAAAAAAAAAAAACACACAAAAACAAAAAAACCAAACAACACAAACGACACGGGAAGCGCACACCGCCACTTCGCGCGCACGCCACCAACCAGTCGTCGTCTCAAAATAACAAACACAAACAAAATAAACTAACAACTAGGGCAACACAAAACCAAAACGCCTCGCACGAACCGCCCACAAAAAGGACAAGCACACGCACAGCCTCTGCTGACGACCACGACGCAGCGGCACGCTGCTCCTGTCCCGCGCCCCGCGCCCCACTCGATTCACAACTCACGCGACACCGTCAACGACGGGCTCGCTTCCCGCAACCTACCACCTTTCCGCCACGACGCACAGCCCCAGCCCCACCCGACGACGCCCGTGGCAACGACTGCACTTTCACCACCGCCTCCCCCTTCCCCCCCCAAAACACACACACACACACACACACACACACACACACACACACACACAGCCAGCCAAAAACGCACTCGCGACCCACACATGCACGTGCATCGGCACACGCCAACCAGTCAACGTCGACAACCACACGCAAGGCTCGAAACGAAACCGGCGTCCTTCCACGTTGCCATCAAGCTACGCGACACAAGACACAAGGAACCAACACAACAGCCGGCCCCACTAATTCCCACTCTGACGCCGCAAAAAGCACACCGAAACCGCCAAACGCACGCACATTCCCCTTCGCACTGACACCACCGACCGGCTCGCTACCACACACCTCTCGGCAGCCGTTTCACGCCAATTCGCCACACCGCCCACACAGTCGACAAGCGCCCGCCCTGTACGGCACACGCAACGACGCAGCGCAGCAAAGGGCGCCCGCAACACATACCTCTCCGCCGCCCGACGCGCCAACCGCCACACCACACCGCCAGCCACTCGCAAATTGTGCACTGCCACCAGCCACACGTCCAACACGCCGCGCCGCCTCCGGCCGCCCGCCAGGGGGCGCTCACGTCCGCGACAACAGCGCGGCCCGCCGGGCCGGGCCGGGCCGGGCCGAACCGAACCGAGCCGCCGCTGCTCTGCACTCGGCACGGCCACACCCTGCTGCAGACCGGGCTCGTCCCTCTGTACGCGTCTGCCTGCGCATCAACACAACACGACCTTTTTTTTTTTCTCTCTACCGCCATCCCTCCTCCTCGCGTTTTACTCGTTGTTGCAGCAGCGGCGCACACCTACACATCCACAGCCCCAGCCGAGCCGGCCTCACCTCAGGGCCCGCCGCCAGCGTCTCCTCCTCGGGCACAGGTGCGGTGCTGTGGCCGCCCATCCAACCGCATTGCTGGCCGTCCAGCCACCAGGCGTTCCCACTGCCGCGAGCCACGCCGCGCACCGACCCTGCTGCAGAAAACGAAGCATAGCCAGAGACCGACCGATACACAAAGCAAGCCGTCGCCTCGCCTCTTGTCCTTCCTGCCTTCCTTCCGCCCCCGCCCTTCTCACACCACCGCCTCTCCACTTTCGCCCCCCCCCCTCCTTTTTTTTTTTTGTTTTCTTCTTTCTTTCTTTCTTTCTTTTGGCCCTCTCTCCTTCCCGCCATGGCGGTTACGGCACCGCCTGCAGCGGCAGATTTTTTGCGCCCACACGCCTACTCCTACCACCATTAACCTTGCCCTGCCCTGCCCTGCCCATCAACGTCGCAGTCGAACCGACGCTTGCCAACACACATTACGCGCCGCCGCCACAGCACCTTCCCTTCCCACAACACACCGACGTCATCACACGCACCCAAAACAGGGGCCACGACCGTGTTCCTCGCCCACTCCCATCCCGCACGGTACGCACATTCCCAACTACTACCGCGCACCCTCCCTTTCCAATCTGTGTGTCTCTGTGTCTGTGTCCTGTCCGCGCGTGACGCCTCCCAACATCCGCCGTCCCCCGTCCCGTTTTCGCCCCCATGCCGTCGTCGCGCCGCCTCCTCCCCGTCCACCGCCGCCCCTGTCCGCCCCGCACCACACCATACACCGCTGCTTGTCCCGGCCGTTGCCACCAAAGGCGCCGACCGCAAACGCGCCACGCCGCAGCCCCCGTGCGTCTCGCGCTCGCTTCCATCTCCGTGCCGACGCTGCCTCTCTTCCCACTCGCACTCGACCTCGACAACACAGTCTTTGGCTCCGCCACTGCGTGTTCCGGTGGTACGCACGCTGCAACACGTATGTATTCATTACCAGAGCGATGGCGAGGCATGACAGCATCTCTGTCTGACCAGAGAGTTCTTTATCGCTGCTAGTCGGCGCTTGGACCGCGCCAGACGACAGTAGTGGCACGCACCGGGTCGCCAGGAACAGTTGTTATATATATTGTAGCGCGAGTCGGGAGAGGTAGTAGTCGGTCGACAGTAGTAGCGGGTGGACGGTTGTACTGAGCGGGCGTCGGCGGCGTGCTCTGCTCGTCTCGCGACTCTGGTCACGGTTCGGGACGATGTATAGTATATTGTGTTATAATCAAAAGGTGGTGTGACGCTGCATTGCGCAAATCTGATAACGTATGTTCATTGTACTTATTTTGTTCAACAACAAAAGCCCCACTATTACTTTTTTTCTAAAGTAACTTTTGTCTCTTAACGAAAAACATTCACTTTTTAAAGACTACTTCCTATGGCATTTCCCTCCAAGGAGTGCAATTAATTACCAGCCAGCACTCATTCATTGCACACAGCTGTGTAAGGGGTATCTACAATTGAGGAGCGGATATAAATGCAATTTTTTGTTTTTTTTGTTTTTTTTTTTTGTGTGTGTGTGTTGTAACCTCCCAGCAAATTTTAAAATAATGGACAATGTTATTTACGGATGCCAATGGACATTGCGCTAATTGTAACCTCGCCCACAATGAGAGGTATTGAAAATGGCAACAAAAATGTGAAATTCGCAATCTGACTCAAATATAAAGTCTTCACACAACATTTAAAAAAGTCCGTTCAGTGACAAGAAACTTCAATTAAACCGAAATATCGGTCTTTGGCCCTGTGCAAAACAATCAGAATTAAAGTGTTACCTCCGAATAAATGGATGTCACATTTCTGCTCTGGTTGTTGCGCAGCGCTTGGAGGAACTGCATTGCAAATAGTAATATTCTCTTTTTTTGTGATTTTAGTGACATTTTTCTTCAAAGAAGTGGAATGAAATGTGAAGTGCAACGAACTCTTTAGTTCAATAAAAAATTAAATGTTTGAAAAATGCTTTTGAAATAAAAATTATTATTGGGGAACTTGTTGGAGAATAATTACAATAAATACAATTTTTCATTATCTAATGATTGTATTAATTAACAGTATACCTTATTCACCATCTTGACCAGTGTTGCCGACCGCCTACATCACACAACCGCACTCGGCTGCTACTACTGACCGACCGCTCTGCATGACGACTATTAGCGTACTGCACGCGACGACTACTGACAGAGTACAGCCCTCAACTACACAGAGCTACGGACTCGCAACGACTACTGACTGACTGACTGACTGACTGACTGACTGACTGACTGACTGACTGAGAACCGCTCGCAACACGCGCAGTCCAGCGCAAACTCTCTGGTCACAGATGCTACAATGTCTCGCCATCGCTACTATGTTACATACGTGTTTCAGTGTCTTTTTCATTGGGGTAACGATCTTTGGCTCTTTTTATTCTGAATACAGGGCCAAAGGTCAACGCTGCTGCCCTTATACAATTTATCAGGTTTCATTATGTCTGTTGCAATGTTACATACGGTTCACTCTTTCATTAATATTATCGTTGGGTTTGTTTTGTAGGGACGTTAACATTCTGGCACATTTTTATTATCATCGGACTCTCTGCTATTTGTGCAGGGAGGTTATACCTGGGTCCATTTACATTTTAATATTGATAGACTTTTTGTTTTCTTTTTTGTTTCTTGTTGTTTTTCCTTCTTTTTTTTTGTTGTTTTTTTTTTTGTTTTGTTTTTCCCGCTCTCACCACCACCGCCGCATCACGCCTTCCGTTTTCTTGGTTTCTTTTCTGTTCTTCAACTGCTTCAACATCACCGCGCCCCATTTCCACACCACAGCCATCAGCCTCCAAGACGGGCGGGCGCAGTGTGCCATTTCCGGCGCACAAGCACACCCGTACGGTACTCTCCTCGCCCCCACGCCACCAACAACACAGCGACCACGCGGCTTTCAGGCACGGCACGGCACCGGCGAAATGCGCCGCCCCCGCCCCTCCGCGCATCCGTCCGTCTCGCCACGTTCACTGACAGCCGCGTCTGCGGCTACACCACGACAACCACAACACAACACCGCTCCCCTCCCTGGCAACTCACATTGTTTTTCTCCTCCTCTTTTGCACAAACCACAACGCCGAGCACAGGCGCAAGCCACCCACACCGCGCCCCTCCCCGTCCCGTCTTTGGCCGCCGCTCCTCGTTTCCTCGTTTGCCCCCTCCCATCTCCCGAAATGCCATGCCATGCCAGCAGCGTTACGCATGCCCCTCCCCTGTCCACACAACACTACCGCCTAACGAACAGCCTTTTCCGGGCCACATCCAGGGCACGCCCACCTCCAAACACTGCCAATTCACGGACACACACACACACACACACACACTCACTTTCTCGACACCTTTCTGTACGGAGGGTGCGTCATCTCGACCGTGACAGAGTGACGGCAACTATCGACGATCCATTTCCCCCCACTGGTAAAACATGTCCACTAACACCTACATACATCATTCAAGTACACAGACAATAGCATACACACAATGGGAGGGCACACGAACATGGACGGCACGGCACTGTCATACACTCTTCCTCAGAACCATATCAACAAACGTTACGTACATCCGGGAAAGCGAAAGCGAAAGCCCAATGCAGCCGTCAAAGGTAACGTTCACCACGGCAGACACTTGCAGCCGCGCCGCCGTTAAACGCATTTCAGTGCGGCTCCAATACGCCTCCGACACGGGAACGTTCCGTTGCTCTACGAATGCGTTTCTCCCCTTTTTCCCTTCCTCTCTCTTTTGCCCCCCCTCCTTGCACTCTTGCCTCATTCCTCACGTTCTGCCCAGACATTCGACCGATCAAAGTCAACCTTTCGTTACCGTTCTCAGCGCGACGGTGTACAACAGTATGACGGGTGTGCCCAAGACTTCGGTTCAGTTGCGTGACGCCGGTCTATCGCGCCGATCGACAGTTACTCAGGGGGCGACGCATCGGACCACGTCACCGACACACAAAACACTTTCAAACAAACAAATACATACCGGATGGACACAGACAAACACGTGTACAGACATTCGCCAAACAAACGACCGCCGCCGTCGTCGTCTAGCGTGCATCTTGAATGACGACATCGGTGTGCGTGCGTCGTACGCAATCAGTCAGACACGGCTATCAAACATCAGAGTCGAATGGTACATCATCGTGCGTGTCGCCGTACACGTACAGTACAATACAACAACAATGCGTCTTAATGGCACGTTCATTTCAACGTCACTCACACACCTCCACGCTGCAGTTACGTCGCACCATTGTCAAACTCGGCGTACAGCAAAGGGAATAGTGGGCGGCAAAAAAAAAACCAAACAAAAACATTTCACATTTCACCCTCGCCATGTATGATGTGCAAAAAAACAAACCCGCAAACGGCCGTCGTTACGGTGACACAAAAGTCGCCGATCACACTGTCCCCCCTCGCAGACGGGTAACACACACACACACACACACACACACACACACACACCAACAACACCAATGGGTCAAAAACCACGCCAACGAGGCGTGCCACCATTCCACGCCACGGCGACCAACCTCGTGGCCGTACCCCGCGCAACACGCTTTGACGCGCCCCCCCCCCCACCCACAATCAAAATGCACACATACATCACAGCCGTCCACACAAACAACAACAACAATTCCGCCCTTCCCGCAAAAGGCAAGTTGGTGGCCCTGAAAAGGGCCGTTTTGCCGCTCTCGCAACGGAGGAGCCTTCTCTCTCCATCCTTCCTTCCATTCCAGAGCCACCTCCTTACTTGGAGCTCGTGTACTTGGTCACCGCCTTCGTGCCCTCGCTCACGGCGTGCTTGGCCAGCTCGCCAGGCAGCAACAGCCGCACAGCGGTCTGGATCTCGCGGGACGTGATGGTCGAGCGCTTGTTGTAGTGCGCCAGGCGAGAAGCCTCGGCCGCAATGCGCTCGAAAATGTCGTTCACGAAGCTGTTCATGATGCTCATCGCCTTCGACGAGATGCCCGTGTCAGGGTGCACCTGCTTCAGCACCTTGTAGATGTAGATGGCATAGCTCTCCTTCCTCTTGCGCTTCTTCTTCTTGTCGCCCTTCGAAATGTTCTTCTGCGCCTTGCCAGCCTTCTTGGCGGCCTTCCCGCTAGTCTTGGGCGGCATCTCGAACCAACGTACGGCAGCAGCAACACCAGTAGCAAGCGCTCCGCTCTAGTCAGCGTCTCCCCACACAGTGGCACCCGCCGCCAGCCGCCGCCGCACCTTTACCAGCTCGCCCTGTTGCGGCCGCCGACCAATGGGGCGCGCGCGCAACCGGCCGCCGCACCCGAGCCCATAAAGCACCCCCACCCCGGCTGCGCCGGCACGCACTCCGCTGCTCGACTCGCTGCCGCTCGCACCGGTCGTTTTTCGTTTCCGTTTCGTGTGCACCGTCGCTAGCCCATCGCCATGTCCGGACGCGGAAAGGGAGGCAAAGTCAAGGGCAAGTCAAAGTCCCGCTCAAGCAGGGCTGGGCTCCAGTTCCCGGTCGGCAGAATCCACCGCCTCCTGCGCAAGGGAAACTACGCAGAGCGCGTCGGCGCCGGGGCCCCCGTCTACCTCGCCGCCGTCATGGAGTACCTCGCGGCTGAGGTGCTCGAGCTGGCCGGAAACGCGGCCCGCGACAACAAGAAGACGCGCATCATCCCGCGCCACCTGCAGCTTGCCATCCGCAACGACGAGGAGCTCAACAAGCTCCTGTCGGGCGTCACCATCGCACAGGGTGGTGTCCTGCCCAACATCCAGGCCGTCCTGCTGCCAAAGAAGACCGAGAAGAAGGCCTAAAGGAGGCCAGGCAATCGCAGCGCCGCGTGCTCCCCTGCACGCAACGCGCTTTGCCGGCTCGGCCCACAACAATCGGCCCTTTTCAGGGCCACCACACAAACCTACGTCCAAAGCAAAATTTCAGTCGTCCTCGCCGCACCTTGTTTTGTTTTAACTTTGCACAGCCGCCGCCGGCGCACGTCCGCCATCTTGTCGTCCACACAGCCCGTGTGGCCCAACACACACACACACACACACACATTTTGCACCGTCGCAGTCGCCTTCCAAACCGACAACGGCAGCAATAATGACCATTGTTAAAGGGAGGCGTGTCGACACACCGCCCTCCACTCCCGCGCGCAACGGCCGTCGACACGAACGAAACAGCTGATCCGGCCGCCTATGCCCACACGCCTTGCCTCGGAAACCCCAACGCCGCCGCAAACAAACACACAGAGACAAACCACGCAAGCAAATAATCACCGCCTCTCGCACAACAACACACAGCCCGCCATCTCCGTCGCGATCGATACAAAGACACACAATAACAAACACACAAACGAAGCAGCTCCACACACAGCCAGCCACATGACACGTTTCCTTTCCTTCTCCCCTCCCAGTCACATCACGTCGCTCAAACGGAAAGAAACAAACAAACAAACAACACAGCGCACACACGCAGCAACAACACAGACTCTTTCGCACTTTTCAACTTCCGAACAGTGTGGTGGCCCTGAAAAGGGCCGTTTTCTAGTCTCTCCCACCCACAAGCACGGCCGCGGGAAGGCCAGCGCCCGCTGCGACGCAGCCTAACCGCCGAAACCGTACAGGGTGCGCCCCTGCCTCTTCAGGGCGTACACCACGTCCATGGCCGTCACAGTCTTGCGCTTGGCGTGCTCAGTGTACGTCACCGCGTCGCGGATCACGTTCTCCAGGAACACCTTCAGCACCCCGCGGGTCTCCTCGTAGATCAGACCAGAGATGCGCTTCACGCCGCCCCTGCGAGCCAGGCGGCGGATGGCGGGCTTCGTGATGCCCTGGATGTTGTCGCGCAACACCTTGCGGTGCCGCTTGGCGCCACCCTTGCCGAGCCCCTTTCCTCCCTTGCCGCGGCCTGTCATCCTTCCTTCCTTCCTCGGGCAAAGCAACAACGTGCACACACAAACAGCAGCTGCAGCGGCTGGCGAGTCGGCTACGGTCTGCGCCCAGCGCGCCCGCCGCCCCCCTATATAGACTCTGGCCCGCCCTCCCCCCACCACGCGCAACCGAGGGCATATAAGCGCAGCACGGAGGCGCGCGGGCCCGTTGTCAAGGCAGCACCGGACGCCGCGCCGCACCTAACCTCCACGCACGCCGCTCCGCTACCGCTACCGCTACCGCCATGGCCCGCACAAAGCAAACGGCCCGCAAGTCCACCGGCGGAAAGGCGCCGCGCAAACAGCTCGCCACCAAGGCGGCGAGGAAGAGCGCGCCCGCCACCGGAGGCGTCAAGAAGCCCCACCGCTACAGGCCGGGCACCGTCGCCCTGCGAGAAATCAGGCGCTACCAGAAGAGCACAGAGCTGCTCATCCGCAAGCTGCCATTCCAGCGCCTAGTGCGCGAGATCGCCCAGGACTTCAAGACCGACCTGCGCTTCCAGAGCTCCGCAGTCATGGCCCTGCAGGAGGCCAGCGAGGCCTACCTCGTCGGCCTCTTCGAAGACACCAACCTGTGCGCAATCCACGCCAAGCGCGTCACCATCATGCCCAAGGACATCCAGCTCGCGCGCCGCATCCGCGGCGAGCGCGCCTAAACCGCGCCGCGGCACCGCACCGCACAAACAAAAACGGCCCTTTTCAGGGCCACTAACGTCTCTCCGTCGCGAGCAAACTTTGTCGGTCGCCTGCCTCTCGCCCCGCAACCCAAAAACAAAAACCACCACTTCCCGTCCGTCCGCCACACCCGCTCACTCTGCCTGCCTGCTAGCAGCGCGCAACAATCACACATCATCCCTCCCCGGCGCTCAAAGCGCACAATGCCCAACGGCCGACGTCACACCGCACGGGTGGCTGGCCGGCCGCCGCCGCTTTCGTTTCGAAAACAAAAAAACCCGCACTCCACTCCGACGGCCAACGGCCAGGCAGGCGCGCTCGCTCGCTCTACACGCCACCGAAATCCCCGCCGACTCCTTCCGCATCTCAACGTGCCCCCCGTTGCAAAACATAACACACACACACACACACACACAAAGGAACAAAACAAAACAAAGACCAGACACGACTCGACAAGACAGACATCCGAGAAGAACGAACGCAGGCAAGCCAACCAACGTATTCAAACAAAACAACGTGACAGAAAACCAACCGTCGGCCGCCGCCACAAACACGGCGACAATCAACCACGACAACAACAACAACAACAACAACAACAACAACACCGCTTACCGCTACCGCCGCCCACACCCGCCACCGACCCCCGCAATCCAACCACCACGGCACGCAAACAGCATCCCCACGGGCATACAGAAACGCCAGACAGACACCCACACCAAACGCAACACGACAATCAAAACCTTCCCCGACGTGCTTTGATGGCCCTGAGAAGGGCCGTTTTGGGCCGCGCGTCTCTTGCGCGCCACTAGACGACGACGGGGGGTGGGGACGACGGAGTCAAGCGCCAAACCCTTCCTTTCCCATCTCTTTCTCCTCTACTCTACTTCTTCTTCTTGGGCGAAGCCTTCGCCTTAGACGGCGTCGTCGCCTTCTTCGGGCGCGGCGCCTTCGGCTTCTTCGTCGGAACCTTGGCGGCCTTCTTCGCCTTCGACGGCGACTTGGCCTTGGCCGGCTTGGCCGCAGCCGCCTTCTTCGCACCCGCGGGAGCGGCCGACGCCGCAGACGCCTTCTTGGCGGCGCCCGCCTTCCGACCGGTCGCCGCCTTCACGCCACCAGCCTTCTTTGCGCCGGCCGCACGGGCGCCCTTCTTCTCCTTGCTGGCCGGAGCGGCGCGCTTCTTCTTGGCACCGCCAGCACGAGCCTTGCCGCCCTCGGCCGCCCCCCCGCCGCCGGCGCCGGCAAGCTTGAACGAGCCGGACGCGCCCTTCCCCTTCGTCTGCACCAGCTCGCCCGCCACGACGGCCGACTTGAGGTACTTCTTGATAAACGGCGCCAGCTTCTCCGCGTCCAGCTTGTAGTGCGCGGCTATGTACTTCTTGATCGCCTGCAGCGACGACCCGCCGCGCTCCTTCAGACTCTTGATGGCGGCCGTCACCATCTCAGAGGTGCGCGGGTGCGCAGGCTTGGCGCGCGGCTTCTTCGCAGACGACGCAGACTTGGCCTTCTTCGTAGTGCCGGTGGCGGCGGGTGCCGCAGCAGTCTCGTTCGTAGCCGCCTGATCTGCCATTTCGACGACGCGCGTAACACACAGCGAGAGCGAGCGGGACGGCAGGCAGGCACGCAAGCACAGCACAGCAGCAGAGCAGAGAATCACAAGGCCCAGCCAGTGTCGCGGGCGGGCGCGGACGGCCGAGAGAGCGGCCGCCACTCTGCGCGCCGCCGCGCCGCGCCTCCCGCGCTTGCTACCGCCCAACGTCCGACAGCCTGTGCGGAGCAGCCCCAAACCTGCGCCACAACCGCCCGCGCCTTTCAAACCACCGAGGATGGGGCTACACACAGCCACACCACAGTCGCCAACCAGTCGCCACGGCAGCGCCGCAAACCACGGCCAAACTGCAGCTACCGCGCGCTACAGCCTGGGTCGGCCCGCCGAGAATCGCCGCCCCCGCCCAAATGCCGCCCCCACAGCCCCAGCCGACGACCCGCCACAATGGCCAAACCTTCGGCAAAACTCCCACACCGTCGCCGCGGCAGCCCGGCCAGCGCGGCCGGCGCCACAGCCACACAAGCCGAGGCGTGCGGCGATGACGGCCGTGCAAACGCGCCTCCGCCGCCCCATCGCCTTCCGTCGCCCTCCCGCCGTTTCCCGATCGGCCCGCAGCCGTCGGGCCACATCGCGCGCCGTCCTCCTCCTCTCGCCCGCCAACATTCACAGCCGTTTCTCAACAATTGCCCGCCGCAAACGGACGCCGCCTGCGCAACAGGCGCCGCCGCCCCTCGCCGCTTCCGACCCAACCCCTCGACCGAGGCAAACCGCAATCCGAATCTACAGACCAACCCAATCTGCCGTCAAGCACACACGACAGCCGACCTTACACGTTACGCGTTACACATTACGTTTACACGTCTACGTTAGGTTAGGTTAGGTGGACGTGGGTTAGGTTAAGGGGACTTGGGTTAGGTTAAGCGTCAAACTTAGGTTAAGCATTCAAACACGTCAGGCGTCAGAGGTTAGGTTAGGTTAGGTTAGGTTAGGTTACACGTTAGGTTAAGGGGTCGGTGCTAGGTTAAGAAGCGTCAAACGTAGGTTAAAAAAGCGTTCAAACGTGAGGCGTGAGCCGGACAGCTTACCTTACGTAGACGTTAGGGGCTCACAGGCTGAGCTCACCTCGCCACACCACAGGTTAGGTTAGGTTAGGTTCGGTTCGGTTCGGTTCGCTCGGCTCAGCGTAAAGCGCCGAGGTCAGGGTTACGTTCGTTCACCTTCGGGCGCCACACTTTCGGTTGAAAGGTCGCGACGGGACGACGTCGGCAGGCACGCCGCAAACGAACAAAAACGTACAGACGACGTCGGAAACCGCCGACAGACGGGGGAGCAGCACGACCACGACCAGACACCGAGCGCGAACGAGACACACGCGAACCACCCCCACCGGCCAAAGGGCACCACACAACAACCCAGAGCACCACGTGTCGACACCAGAGCAACCCGCCGCTCACGCGACATGGCTGGCACCGAAGGGCAACCGCCCGCAACTGCGCTTTCCGCGCCGGCCCGGATGCACGTCGTGCTACAACAACACCACTACCGTACACAGCCGCTGTTCACAACATCACTATCAATGGCGCGCCCGCGGCTCGCCGCCGTCGCAGTCGCAGCCCCAACGCCAGCACCTTTGCACCACCATTCACACGCACCGCAACACAGCTCGCCGACACAGCCGAACAAAACAAACACCACACAACAACAGCAACAACGCCGCCGCCTCTACTTGTGCCGGCGACCCACCCCGCCGATGGCGCACCTTTCGCCAGCCGGCAATCGACACACACGCACCCACCCACCGGGGCCCAGTGCAAAAAAAAAAAAAAAAAAAAACACACAAAAACAAAAAAACCAAACAACACAAACGACACGGGAAGCGCACACCGCCACTTCGCGCGCACGCCACCAACCAGTCGTCGTCTCAAAATAACAAACACAAACAAAATAAACTAACAACTAGGGCAACACAAAACCAAAACGCCTCGCACGAACCGCCCACAAAAAGGACAAGCACACGCACAGCCTCTGCTGACGACCACGACGCAGCGGCACGCTGCTCCTGTCCCGCGCCCCGCGCCCCACTCGATTCACAACTCACGCGACACCGTCAACGACGGGCTCGCTTCCCGCAACCTACCACCTTTCCGCCACGACGCACAGCCCCAGCCCCACCCGACGACGCCCGTGGCAACGACTGCACTTTCACCACCGCCTCCCCCTTCCCCCCCCAAAACACACACACACACACACACACACACACACACACACACACACAGCCAGCCAAAAACGCACTCGCGACCCACACATGCACGTGCATCGGCACACGCCAACCAGTCAACGTCGACAACCACACGCAAGGCTCGAAACGAAACCGGCGTCCTTCCACGTTGCCATCAAGCTACGCGACACAAGACACAAGGAACCAACACAACAGCCGGCCCCACTAATTCCCACTCTGACGCCGCAAAAAGCACACCGAAACCGCCAAACGCACGCACATTCCCCTTCGCACTGACACCACCGACCGGCTCGCTACCACACACCTCTCGGCAGCCGTTTCACGCCAATTCGCCACACCGCCCACACAGTCGACAAGCGCCCGCCCTGTACGGCACACGCAACGACGCAGCGCAGCAAAGGGCGCCCGCAACACATACCTCTCCGCCGCCCGACGCGCCAACCGCCACACCACACCGCCAGCCACTCGCAAATTGTGCACTGCCACCAGCCACACGTCCAACACGCCGCGCCGCCTCCGGCCGCCCGCCAGGGGGCGCTCACGTCCGCGACAACAGCGCGGCCCGCCGGGCCGGGCCGGGCCGGGCCGAACCGAACCGAGCCGCCGCTGCTCTGCACTCGGCACGGCCACACCCTGCTGCAGACCGGGCTCGTCCCTCTGTACGCGTCTGCCTGCGCATCAACACAACACGACCTTTTTTTTTTTCTCTCTACCGCCATCCCTCCTCCTCGCGTTTTACTCGTTGTTGCAGCAGCGGCGCACACCTACACATCCACAGCCCCAGCCGAGCCGGCCTCACCTCAGGGCCCGCCGCCAGCGTCTCCTCCTCGGGCACAGGTGCGGTGCTGTGGCCGCCCATCCAACCGCATTGCTGGCCGTCCAGCCACCAGGCGTTCCCACTGCCGCGAGCCACGCCGCGCACCGACCCTGCTGCAGAAAACGAAGCATAGCCAGAGACCGACCGATACACAAAGCAAGCCGTCGCCTCGCCTCTTGTCCTTCCTGCCTTCCTTCCGCCCCCGCCCTTCTCACACCACCGCCTCTCCACTTTCGCCCCCCCCCCCTCCTTTTTTTTTTTGTTTTCTTCTTTCTTTCTTTCTTTCTTTTGGCCCTCTCTCCTTCCCGCCATGGCGGTTACGGCACCGCCTGCAGCGGCAGATTTTTTGCGCCCACACGCCTACTCCTACCACCATTAACCTTGCCCTGCCCTGCCCTGCCCATCAACGTCGCAGTCGAACCGACGCTTGCCAACACACATTACGCGCCGCCGCCACAGCACCTTCCCTTCCCACAACACACCGACGTCATCACACGCACCCAAAACAGGGGCCACGACCGTGTTCCTCGCCCACTCCCATCCCGCACGGTACGCACATTCCCAACTACTACCGCGCACCCTCCCTTTCCAATCTGTGTGTCTCTGTGTCTGTGTCCTGTCCGCGCGTGACGCCTCCCAACATCCGCCGTCCCCCGTCCCGTTTTCGCCCCCATGCCGTCGTCGCGCCGCCTCCTCCCCGTCCACCGCCGCCCCTGTCCGCCCCGCACCACACCATACACCGCTGCTTGTCCCGGCCGTTGCCACCAAAGGCGCCGACCGCAAACGCGCCACGCCGCAGCCCCCGTGCGTCTCGCGCTCGCTTCCATCTCCGTGCCGACGCTGCCTCTCTTCCCACTCGCACTCGACCTCGACAACACAGTCTTTGGCTCCGCCACTGCGTGTTCCGGTGGTACGCACGCTGCAACACGTATGTATTCATTACCAGAGCGATGGCGAGGCATGACAGCATCTCTGTCTGACCAGAGAGTTCTTTATCGCTGCTAGTCGGCGCTTGGACCGCGCCAGACGACAGTAGTGGCACGCACCGGGTCGCCAGGAACAGTTGTTATATATATTGTAGCGCGAGTCGGGAGAGGTAGTAGTCGGTCGACAGTAGTAGCGGGTGGACGGTTGTACTGAGCGGGCGTCGGCGGCGTGCTCTGCTCGTCTCGCGACTCTGGTCACGGTTCGGGACGATGTATAGTATATTGTGTTATAATCAAAAGGTGGTGTGACGCTGCATTGCGCAAATCTGATAACGTATGTTCATTGTACTTATTTTGTTCAACAACAAAAGCCCCACTATTACTTTTTTTCTAAAGTAACTTTTGTCTCTTAACGAAAAACATTCACTTTTTAAAGACTACTTCCTATGGCATTTCCCTCCAAGGAGTGCAATTAATTACCAGCCAGCACTCATTCATTGCACACAGCTGTGTAAGGGGTATCTACAATTGAGGAGCGGATATAAATGCAATTTTTTGTTTTTTTTGTTTTTTTTTTTTGTGTGTGTGTGTTGTAACCTCCCAGCAAATTTTAAAATAATGGACAATGTTATTTACGGATGCCAATGGACATTGCGCTAATTGTAACCTCGCCCACAATGAGAGGTATTGAAAATGGCAACAAAAATGTGAAATTCGCAATCTGACTCAAATATAAAGTCTTCACACAACATTTAAAAAAGTCCGTTCAGTGACAAGAAACTTCAATTAAACCGAAATATCGGTCTTTGGCCCTGTGCAAAACAATCAGAATTAAAGTGTTACCTCCGAATAAATGGATGTCACATTTCTGCTCTGGTTGTTGCGCAGCGCTTGGAGGAACTGCATTGCAAATAGTAATATTCTCTTTTTTTGTGATTTTAGTGACATTTTTCTTCAAAGAAGTGGAATGAAATGTGAAGTGCAACGAACTCTTTAGTTCAATAAAAAATTAAATGTTTGAAAAATGCTTTTGAAATAAAAATTATTATTGGGGAACTTGTTGGAGAATAATTACAATAAATACAATTTTTCATTATCTAATGATTGTATTAATTAACAGTATACCTTATTCACCATCTTGACCAGTGTTGCCGACCGCCTACATCACACAACCGCACTCGGCTGCTACTACTGACCGACCGCTCTGCATGACGACTATTAGCGTACTGCACGCGACGACTACTGACAGAGTACAGCCCTCAACTACACAGAGCTACGGACTCGCAACGACTACTGACTGACTGACTGACTGACTGACTGACTGACTGACTGACTGACTGAGAACCGCTCGCAACACGCGCAGTCCAGCGCAAACTCTCTGGTCACAGATGCTACAATGTCTCGCCATCGCTACTATGTTACATACGTGTTTCAGTGTCTTTTTCATTGGGGTAACGATCTTTGGCTCTTTTTATTCTGAATACAGGGCCAAAGGTCAACGCTGCTGCCCTTATACAATTTATCAGGTTTCATTATGTCTGTTGCAATGTTACATACGGTTCACTCTTTCATTAATATTATCGTTGGGTTTGTTTTGTAGGGACGTTAACATTCTGGCACATTTTTATTATCATCGGACTCTCTGCTATTTGTGCAGGGAGGTTATACCTGGGTCCATTTACATTTTAATATTGATAGACTTTTTGTTTTCTTTTTTGTTTCTTGTTGTTTTTCCTTCTTTTTTTTTGTTGTTTTTTTTTTTGTTTTGTTTTTCCCGCTCTCACCACCACCGCCGCATCACGCCTTCCGTTTTCTTGGTTTCTTTTCTGTTCTTCAACTGCTTCAACATCACCGCGCCCCATTTCCACACCACAGCCATCAGCCTCCAAGACGGGCGGGCGCAGTGTGCCATTTCCGGCGCACAAGCACACCCGTACGGTACTCTCCTCGCCCCCACGCCACCAACAACACAGCGACCACGCGGCTTTCAGGCACGGCACGGCACCGGCGAAATGCGCCGCCCCCGCCCCTCCGCGCATCCGTCCGTCTCGCCACGTTCACTGACAGCCGCGTCTGCGGCTACACCACGACAACCACAACACAACACCGCTCCCCTCCCTGGCAACTCACATTGTTTTTCTCCTCCTCTTTTGCACAAACCACAACGCCGAGCACAGGCGCAAGCCACCCACACCGCGCCCCTCCCCGTCCCGTCTTTGGCCGCCGCTCCTCGTTTCCTCGTTTGCCCCCTCCCATCTCCCGAAATGCCATGCCATGCCAGCAGCGTTACGCATGCCCCTCCCCTGTCCACACAACACTACCGCCTAACGAACAGCCTTTTCCGGGCCACATCCAGGGCACGCCCACCTCCAAACACTGCCAATTCACGGACACACACACACACACACACACACACTCACTTTCTCGACACCTTTCTGTACGGAGGGTGCGTCATCTCGACCGTGACAGAGTGACGGCAACTATCGACGATCCATTTCCCCCCACTGGTAAAACATGTCCACTAACACCTACATACATCATTCAAGTACACAGACAATAGCATACACACAATGGGAGGGCACACGAACATGGACGGCACGGCACTGTCATACACTCTTCCTCAGAACCATATCAACAAACGTTACGTACATCCGGGAAAGCGAAAGCGAAAGCCCAATGCAGCCGTCAAAGGTAACGTTCACCACGGCAGACACTTGCAGCCGCGCCGCCGTTAAACGCATTTCAGTGCGGCTCCAATACGCCTCCGACACGGGAACGTTCCGTTGCTCTACGAATGCGTTTCTCCCCTTTTTCCCTTCCTCTCTCTTTTGCCCCCCCTCCTTGCACTCTTGCCTCATTCCTCACGTTCTGCCCAGACATTCGACCGATCAAAGTCAACCTTTCGTTACCGTTCTCAGCGCGACGGTGTACAACAGTATGACGGGTGTGCCCAAGACTTCGGTTCAGTTGCGTGACGCCGGTCTATCGCGCCGATCGACAGTTACTCAGGGGGCGACGCATCGGACCACGTCACCGACACACAAAACACTTTCAAACAAACAAATACATACCGGATGGACACAGACAAACACGTGTACAGACATTCGCCAAACAAACGACCGCCGCCGTCGTCGTCTAGCGTGCATCTTGAATGACGACATCGGTGTGCGTGCGTCGTACGCAATCAGTCAGACACGGCTATCAAACATCAGAGTCGAATGGTACATCATCGTGCGTGTCGCCGTACACGTACAGTACAATACAACAACAATGCGTCTTAATGGCACGTTCATTTCAACGTCACTCACACACCTCCACGCTGCAGTTACGTCGCACCATTGTCAAACTCGGCGTACAGCAAAGGGAATAGTGGGCGGCAAAAAAAAAACCAAACAAAAACATTTCACATTTCACCCTCGCCATGTATGATGTGCAAAAAAACAAACCCGCAAACGGCCGTCGTTACGGTGACACAAAAGTCGCCGATCACACTGTCCCCCCTCGCAGACGGGTAACACACACACACACACACACACACACACCAACAACACCAATGGGTCAAAAACCACGCCAACGAGGCGTGCCACCATTCCACGCCACGGCGACCAACCTCGTGGCCGTACCCCGCGCAACACGCTTTGACGCGCCCCCCCCCCCCCACCCACAATCAAAATGCACACATACATCACAGCCGTCCACACAAACAACAACAACAATTCCGCCCTTCCCGCAAAAGGCAAGTTGGTGGCCCTGAAAAGGGCCGTTTTGCCGCTCTCGCAACGGAGGAGCCTTCTCTCTCCATCCTTCCTTCCATTCCAGAGCCACCTCCTTACTTGGAGCTCGTGTACTTGGTCACCGCCTTCGTGCCCTCGCTCACGGCGTGCTTGGCCAGCTCGCCAGGCAGCAACAGCCGCACAGCGGTCTGGATCTCGCGGGACGTGATGGTCGAGCGCTTGTTGTAGTGCGCCAGGCGAGAAGCCTCGGCCGCAATGCGCTCGAAAATGTCGTTCACGAAGCTGTTCATGATGCTCATCGCCTTCGACGAGATGCCCGTGTCAGGGTGCACCTGCTTCAGCACCTTGTAGATGTAGATGGCATAGCTCTCCTTCCTCTTGCGCTTCTTCTTCTTGTCGCCCTTCGAAATGTTCTTCTGCGCCTTGCCAGCCTTCTTGGCGGCCTTCCCGCTAGTCTTGGGCGGCATCTCGAACCAACGTACGGCAGCAGCAACACCAGTAGCAAGCGCTCCGCTCTAGTCAGCGTCTCCCCACACAGTGGCACCCGCCGCCAGCCGCCGCCGCACCTTTACCAGCTCGCCCTGTTGCGGCCGCCGACCAATGGGGCGCGCGCGCAACCGGCCGCCGCACCCGAGCCCATAAAGCACCCCCACCCCGGCTGCGCCGGCACGCACTCCGCTGCTCGACTCGCTGCCGCTCGCACCGGTCGTTTTTCGTTTCCGTTTCGTGTGCACCGTCGCTAGCCCATCGCCATGTCCGGACGCGGAAAGGGAGGCAAAGTCAAGGGCAAGTCAAAGTCCCGCTCAAGCAGGGCTGGGCTCCAGTTCCCGGTCGGCAGAATCCACCGCCTCCTGCGCAAGGGAAACTACGCAGAGCGCGTCGGCGCCGGGGCCCCCGTCTACCTCGCCGCCGTCATGGAGTACCTCGCGGCTGAGGTGCTCGAGCTGGCCGGAAACGCGGCCCGCGACAACAAGAAGACGCGCATCATCCCGCGCCACCTGCAGCTTGCCATCCGCAACGACGAGGAGCTCAACAAGCTCCTGTCGGGCGTCACCATCGCACAGGGTGGTGTCCTGCCCAACATCCAGGCCGTCCTGCTGCCAAAGAAGACCGAGAAGAAGGCCTAAAGGAGGCCAGGCAATCGCAGCGCCGCGTGCTCCCCTGCACGCAACGCGCTTTGCCGGCTCGGCCCACAACAATCGGCCCTTTTCAGGGCCACCACACAAACCTACGTCCAAAGCAAAATTTCAGTCGTCCTCGCCGCACCTTGTTTTGTTTTAACTTTGCACAGCCGCCGCCGGCGCACGTCCGCCATCTTGTCGTCCACACAGCCCGTGTGGCCCAACACACACACACACACACACACATTTTGCACCGTCGCAGTCGCCTTCCAAACCGACAACGGCAGCAATAATGACCATTGTTAAAGGGAGGCGTGTCGACACACCGCCCTCCACTCCCGCGCGCAACGGCCGTCGACACGAACGAAACAGCTGATCCGGCCGCCTATGCCCACACGCCTTGCCTCGGAAACCCCAACGCCGCCGCAAACAAACACACAGAGACAAACCACGCAAGCAAATAATCACCGCCTCTCGCACAACAACACACAGCCCGCCATCTCCGTCGCGATCGATACAAAGACACACAATAACAAACACACAAACGAAGCAGCTCCACACACAGCCAGCCACATGACACGTTTCCTTTCCTTCTCCCCTCCCAGTCACATCACGTCGCTCAAACGGAAAGAAACAAACAAACAAACAACACAGCGCACACACGCAGCAACAACACAGACTCTTTCGCACTTTTCAACTTCCGAACAGTGTGGTGGCCCTGAAAAGGGCCGTTTTCTAGTCTCTCCCACCCACAAGCACGGCCGCGGGAAGGCCAGCGCCCGCTGCGACGCAGCCTAACCGCCGAAACCGTACAGGGTGCGCCCCTGCCTCTTCAGGGCGTACACCACGTCCATGGCCGTCACAGTCTTGCGCTTGGCGTGCTCAGTGTACGTCACCGCGTCGCGGATCACGTTCTCCAGGAACACCTTCAGCACCCCGCGGGTCTCCTCGTAGATCAGACCAGAGATGCGCTTCACGCCGCCCCTGCGAGCCAGGCGGCGGATGGCGGGCTTCGTGATGCCCTGGATGTTGTCGCGCAACACCTTGCGGTGCCGCTTGGCGCCACCCTTGCCGAGCCCCTTTCCTCCCTTGCCGCGGCCTGTCATCCTTCCTTCCTTCCTCGGGCAAAGCAACAACGTGCACACACAAACAGCAGCTGCAGCGGCTGGCGAGTCGGCTACGGTCTGCGCCCAGCGCGCCCGCCGCCCCCCTATATAGACTCTGGCCCGCCCTCCCCCCACCACGCGCAACCGAGGGCATATAAGCGCAGCACGGAGGCGCGCGGGCCCGTTGTCAAGGCAGCACCGGACGCCGCGCCGCACCTAACCTCCACGCACGCCGCTCCGCTACCGCTACCGCTACCGCCATGGCCCGCACAAAGCAAACGGCCCGCAAGTCCACCGGCGGAAAGGCGCCGCGCAAACAGCTCGCCACCAAGGCGGCGAGAAGAGCGCGCCCGCCACCGGAGGCGTCAAGAAGCCCCACCGCTACAGGCCGGGCACCGTCGCCCTGCGAGAAATCAGGCGCTACCAGAAGAGCACAGAGCTGCTCATCCGCAAGCTGCCATTCCAGCGCCTAGTGCGCGAGATCGCCCAGGACTTCAAGACCGACCTGCGCTTCCAGAGCTCCGCAGTCATGGCCCTGCAGGAGGCCAGCGAGGCCTACCTCGTCGGCCTCTTCGAAGACACCAACCTGTGCGCAATCCACGCCAAGCGCGTCACCATCATGCCCAAGGACATCCAGCTCGCGCGCCGCATCCGCGGCGAGCGCGCCTAAACCGCGCCGCGGCACCGCACCGCACAAACAAAAACGGCCCTTTTCAGGGCCACTAACGTCTCTCCGTCGCGAGCAAACTTTGTCGGTCGCCTGCCTCTCGCCCCCGCAACCCAAAAACAAAAACCACCACTTCCCGTCCGTCCGCCACACCCGCTCACTCTGCCTGCCTGCTAGCAGCGCGCAACAATCACACATCATCCCTCCCCGGCGCTCAAAGCGCACAATGCCCAACGGCCGACGTCACACCGCACGGGTGGCTGGCCGGCCGCCGCCGCTTTCGTTTCGAAAACAAAAAAACCCGCACTCCACTCCGACGGCCAACGGCCAGGCAGGCGCGCTCGCTCGCTCTACACGCCACCGAAATCCCCGCCGACTCCTTCCGCATCTCAACGTGCCCCCCGTTGCAAAACATAACACACACACACACACACACACAAAGGAACAAAACAAAAACAAAGACCAGACACGACTCGACAAGACAGACATCCGAGAAGAACGAACGCAGGCAAGCCAACCAACGTATTCAAACAAAACAACGTGACAGAAAACCAACCGTCGGCCGCCGCCACAAACACGGCGACAATCAACCACGACAACAACAACAACAACAACAACAACAACAACACCGCTTACCGCTACCGCCGCCCACACCCGCCACCGACCCCCGCAATCCAACCACCACGGCACGCAAACAGCATCCCCACGGGCATACAGAAACGCCAGACAGACACCCACACCAAACGCAACACGACAATCAAAACCTTCCCCGACGTGCTTTGATGGCCCTGAGAAGGGCCGTTTTGGGCCGCGCGTCTCTTGCGCGCCACTAGACGACGACGGGGGGTGGGGACGACGGAGTCAAGCGCCAAACCCTTCCTTTCCCATCTCTTTCTCCTCTACTCTACTTCTTCTTCTTGGGCGAAGCCTTCGCCTAGACGGCGTCGTCGCCTTCTTCGGGCGCGGCGCCTTCGGCTTCTTCGTCGGAACCTTGGCGGCCTTCTTCGCCTTCGACGGCGACTTGGCCTTGGCCGGCTTGGCCGCAGCCGCCTTCTTCGCACCGCGGGAGCGGCCGACGCCGCAGACGCCTTCTTGGCGGCGCCCGCCTTCCGACCGGTCGCCGCCTTCACGCCACCAGCCTTCTTTGCGCCGGCCGCACGGGCGCCCTTCTTCTCCTTGCTGGCCGGAGCGGCGCGCTTCTTCTTGGCACCGCCAGCACGAGCCTTGCCGCCCTCGGCCGCCCCCCCGCCGCCGGCGCCGGCAAGCTTGAACGAGCCGGACGCGCCCTTCCCTTCGTCTGCACCAGCTCGCCCGCCACGACGGCCGACTTGAGGTACTTCTTGATAAACGGCGCCAGCTTCTCCGCGTCCAGCTTGTAGTGCGCGGCTATGTACTTCTTGATCGCCTGCAGCGACGACCCGCCGCGCTCCTTCAGACTCTTGATGGCGGCCGTCACCATCTCAGAGGTGCGCGGGTGCGCAGGCTTGGCGCGCGGCTTCTTCGCAGACGACGCAGACTTGGCCTTCTTCGTAGTGCCGGTGGCGGCGGGTGCCGCAGCAGTCTCGTTCGTAGCCGCCTGATCTGCCATTTCGACGACGCGCGTAACACACAGCGAGAGCGAGCGGGACGGCAGGCAGGCACGCAAGCACAGCACAGCAGCAGAGCAGAGAATCACAAGGCCCAGCCAGTGTCGCGGGCGGGCGCGGACGGCCGAGAGAGCGGCCGCCACTCTGCGCGCCGCCGCGCCGCGCCTCCCGCGCTTGCTACCGCCCAACGTCCGACAGCCTGTGCGGAGCAGCCCCAAACCTGCGCCACAAACCGCCCGCGCCTTTCAAACCACCGAGGATGGGGCTACACACAGCCACACCACAGTCGCC
>NW_025728727.1:0-103302 GCF_021461385.2 Schistocerca piceifrons
GATAGACCGGCGTCACGCAACTGAACCGAAGTCGTGGGCACACCCGTCATACTGTTGTACACCGTCGCGCTGAGAACGGTAACGACAGGTTGACTTTGATCGGTCGAATGTCTGGGCAGAACGTGAGGAAGGAGGCAAGAGTGCAGGAGGAAAGGACAGAGGGGGGGGGGGCAAAAGAGAGAGGAAGGGAAAAAGGGGAGAAACGCATTCGTAGAGCAACGGAACGTTCCCGTGTCGGAGGCGTATTGGAGCCGCACTGAAATGCGTTTAACGGCGGCGCGGCTGCAAGTGTCTGCCGTGGTGAACGTTACCTTTGACGGCTGCATTGGCCTTTGCTTTTTGCTTTTGCTTTCGCTTTCGCTTTCCCGGTTGTACGTAACGTTTGTTGGTATGGTTGGTTCTGAGGAAGAGTGTGTGACAGTGCCGTGCCGTCCATGTTCGTGTGCCCTCCCATTGTGTGTATGCTATTGTCTGTGTACTTGAATGATGTATGTAGGTGTTAGTGGACGTGTTTTACCAGTGGGGGGAAATGGATCGTCGATAGTTGGCGTCACTCTGTCACGGTCGAGATGACGCACACCTCCGTACAGAAAGGTGTCGGGAAAGTGTGTGTGTGTGTGTGTGTGTGTGTGTGTGTGTGTGTGTGTGTGTGTGCGTGCGTGCGTCCGTGAATTGGCAGTGTTTGGAGGTGGGCGTGCCCTGCATGTGGCCCGGAAGGCTGTTCGTTTGGCGGTAGTGTTGTGTGGACAGGGGAGGGGCATGCGTAACGCTGCTGGCATGGCATTTCGGGAGATGGGAGGGGGCAAACGAGGAAACGAGGAGCGGCGGCCAAAGACGGGACGGGGAGGGGCGCGGTGTGGGTGGCTTGCGCCTGTGCTCGGCGTTGTGGTTTGTGCAAAAGAGGAGGAGAAAAACAATGAGTTGCCAGGGAGGGGAGCGGTGTTGTGTTGTGGTTGTCGTGGTGTAGCCGCAGACGCGGCTGTCAGTGAACGTGGCGAGACGGACGGATGCGCGGAGGGGCGGGGGCGGCGCATTTCGCCGGTGCCGTGCCGTGCCGTGCCATGCCATGCCTGAAAGCCGCGTGGTCGCTGTGTTGTTGGTGGCGTGGGGGCGAGGAGAGTACCGTACGGGTGTGCTTGTGCGCCGGAAATGGCACACTGCGCCTGCCCGTCTTGGAGGCTGATGGCTGTGGTGTGGAAATGGGGCGCGGTGATGGTTGAAGCAGTTGAAGAACAGAAAAGAAACCAAGAAGAAAACGGAAGGCGTGATGCGGCGGTGGTGGTGAGAGCGGGAAAAACAAAACAAAACAAAAAAAAAGAAAGAAAAAAAAACAACAAGAAAAAAGAAGGAAAAACAACAAGAAACAAAAAAAGAAAACAAAAAGTCTATCAATATTAAAATGTAAATGGAAATGGAAATGGAAATGGACCCAGGTATAACCTCCCTGCACAAATAGCAGAGAGTCCGATGATAATAAAAATGTGCCAGAATGTTAACGTCCCTACAAAACAAACCCAACGATAATATTAATGAAAGAATGAACCGTATGTAACATTGCAACAGACATAATGGAACCTGATAAATTGTATAAGGGCAGCAGCGTTGACCTTTGGCCCTGTATTCAGAATAAAAAGAGCCAAAGATCGTTACCCCAATGAAAAAGACACTGAAACACGTATGTAACATAGCAGCGATGGCGAGACATTGTAGCATCTGTGACCAGAGAGTTTGCGCTGGACCGCGCGAGTGTTGCGAGCGGTTCTCAGTCAGTCAGTCAGTCAGTCAGTCAGTCAGTCAGTCGTTGCGAGTCTGTAGCTCTGTCTAGTTGAGGGCTGTACTCTGTCAGTAGTCGTCGCGTGCAGTACGCTAATAGTCGTCATGCAGAGCGGTCGGTCAGTAGTAGCAGCCGAGTGCGGTTGTGTGATGTAGGCGGTCGGCAACACTGGTCAAGATGGTGAAGGAGGTATACTGTTAATTAATATAATCATTAGATAATGAAAAATTATATTTATTGTAATTAATTCTCCAACAAGTTCCCCAAAAATAATTTTTATTTCAAAAGCATTTTTCAAAAATGTAATGTTTTATTGAACTAAAGAGTTCGTTGCACTTCCCATTTCATTCCACTTCTTTGAAGAAAAATTTCACTAAAATCACAAAAAAAGAGAATATTATTATTTGCAATGCAGTTCCTCCAAGCGCTGCGCAACAACAAGAGCAGAAATGTGACATCCATTTATTCTGAGGTAAGACTTTAATTCTGATTGTTTTGCACAGGGCCAAAGACCGATATTTCGGCTCAATTGAAGTTTCTTGTCACTGAACGGACTTTAAATGTTGTGAAGAATTTATATTTGAGTCGGATTGCGAATTTCACATTTTTGTTGCCATTTTCAATACCTCTCATTGTGGGCGAGGTTACAATTAGCGCAATGTCCATTAGCATCCGTAAATAACATTGTCCATTATTTTAAATTTTGCGGGGAGGTTACAACACACAAAAAAAAAAAAAAAAACAAAAAAGTTGCATTTATATCCGCTCCTCAATTGTAGATACCCCTTACACAGCTGTGTGCAATGAATGAGTGCTGGCTGGTAATTAATTGCACTCCTTGGAGGGAAATGCCATAGGAAGTAGTCTTTAAAAAGTGAATGTTTTTCGTTAAAAGACAAAAGTTGCTTTAGAAAAAAGTAATAGTGGGGCTTTTGTTGTTGAACAAAATAAGTACAATGAACATACGTTATCAGATTTGCGCAATGCAGCTTCACACTACCTTTTGATTATAACACAATATACTATACATCGTCCCGAACCGTGACCAGAGTCGCGAGACGAGCAGAGCACGCCGCCGACGCCCGCTCAGTACAACCGTCCACCCGCTACTACTGTCGACCGACTACTACCTCTCCCGACTCGCGCTACAATATATATAACAACTGTTCCTGGCGACCCGGTGCGTGCCACTACTGTCGTCTGGCGCGGTCCAAGCGCCGACTAGCAACGATAAATAACTCTCTGGTCAGACAGAGATGCTGTCATGCCTCGCCATCGCTCTGGTAACGAATACATACGTGTTGCAGCGTGCGTACCACCGGAACACGCAGTGGCGGAGCCAAAGACTGTGTTGTCGAGGTCGAGTGCGAGCGGGAAGAGAGGCAGCGTCGGCACGGAGATGCAAGCGAGCGAGACGCACGGGGGCTGCGGCGTGGCGCGTTTGCGGTCGGCGCCTTTGGTGGCAACGGCCGGGACAAGCAGCGGTGTATGGTGTGGTGCGGGGCGGACAGGGGCGGCGGTGGACGGGGAGGAGGCGGCGCGACGACGGCATGGGGGCGAAAACGGGACGGGGGACGGCGGATGTTGAGAGGCGTCACGCGCGGACAGGACACAGGACACAGACACAGAGACACACAGATTGGAAAGGGAGGGTGCGCGGTAGTAGTTGGGAATGTGCGTACCGTGCGGGATGGGAGTGGGCGAGGAACACGGTCGTGGCCCCTGTTTGTGGGTGCGTGTGATGACGTCGGTGTGTTGTGGGAAGGGAAGGTGCTGTGGCGGCGGCGCGTAATGGGCGTAGGCCGAAAAGAGAAAGGAACGTGGGCAGTGTGTTGGCAAGCGTCGGTTCGACTGCGACGTTGATGGGCAGGGCAAGGTTAATGGTGGTAGGAGTAGGCGTGTGGGCGCAAAAAATCTGCCGCTGCAGGCGGTGCCGTAACCGCCATGGGGCGGGAAGGAGAGAGGGCCAAAGAAAGAAAGAAAGAAGAAAACAAAATAAAAAAAAAAAAGGAGGGGGGGGGGGCGAAAGGAAGGCAGGAAGGACAAGAGGCGAGGCGACGGCTTGCTTTGTGTATCGGTCGGTCTCTGGCTATGCTTCGTTTTCTGCAGCAGGGTCGGTGCGCGGCGTGGCTCGCGGCAGTGGGAACGCCTGGCGGCTGGACGGCCAGCAATGCGGTTGGATGGGCGGCCACAGCACCGCACCTGTGCCCGAGGAGGAGACGCTGGCGGCGGGCCCTGAGGTGAGGCCGGCTCGGCTCGGCTGGGGCTGTGGATGTGTAGGTGTGCGCCGCTGCTGCAACAACGAGTAAAACGCGAGAAGAAGGGATGGCGGTAGAGAGAAAAAAAAAAAAAAGGTCGTGTTGTGTTGATGCGCAGGCAGACGCGTACAGAGAGACGAGCCCGGTCTGCAGCAGGGTGTGGCCGTGCCGAGTGCAGAGCAGCGGCGGCTCGGTTCGGTTCGGTTCGGCCCGGCGGGCCGCGCTGTTGTCGCGGACGTGAGCGCCCCCTGGCGGGTGGCCGGAGGCGGCGCGGCGTGTTGGACGTGTGGCTGGTGGCAGTGCACAATTTGCGAGTGGCTGGCGGTGTGGCGTGGCGGTTGGCGCGTCGGGCGGCGGAGAGGGAGAGAGAGGAGAGGTATGTGTTGCGGGCGCCCTTTGCTGCGCTGCGTCGTTGCGTGTGCCGTACAGGGCGGGCGCTTGTCGACTGTGTGGGCGGTGTGGCGAATTGGCGTGAAACGGCTGCCGAGAGGTGTGTGGTAGCGAGCCGGTCGGTGTCAGTGCGAAGGGGAATGTGCGTGCGTTTGGCGGTTTCGGTGTGCTTTTTGCGGCGTGAGAGTGGGAATTAGTGGGGCCGGCTGTTGTGTTTGTTCCTTGTGTCTTGTGTCGTGTAGGTAGCTTGATGGCAACGTGGAAGGACGCCGGTTTCGTTTCGAGCCTTGCGTGTGGTTGTCGACGTTGACTGGTTGGCGTGTGCCGATGCACGTGCATGTGTGGGTCGCGAGTGCGTTTTTGGCTGGCTGTGTGTGTGTGTGTGTTTTGGGGGGGAAGGGGGAGGCGGTGGTGAAAGTGCAGTCGTTGCCACGGGCGTCGTCGGGTCGGGTGGGGCTGGGGCTGTGCGTCGTGGCGGAAAGGTGGTAGGTTGCGGGAAGCGAGCCCGTCGTTGACGGTGTCGCGTGAGTTGTGAATCGAGTGGGGCGCGGGGCGCGGGGCGCGGGACAGGAGCAGCGTGCCGCTGCGTCGTGGTCGTCAGCAGAGGCTGTGCGTGTGCTTGTCCTTTTTGTGGGCGGTTCGTGCGAGGCGTTTTTGTTTTGTGTTGCCCTAGTTGTTAGTTTATTTTGTTTGTGTTTGTTATTTTGAGACGACGACTGGTTGGTGGCGTGCGCGCGAAGTGGCGGTGTGCGCTTCCCGTGTCGTTTGTGTTGTTTTTTTTTTGTTTTTGTTTTTGTGTGTTTTTTTTTGCACTGGGCCCCGGGGGGTGGGTGGGTGCGTGCGTGTGTGTCGATTGCCGGCTGGCGAAAGGTGCGCCATCGGCGGGGTGGGTCGCCGGCACGAGTAGAGGCGGCGGCGTTGTTGCTGTTGTTGTGTGGTGTTTGTTTTGTTCGGCTGTGTCGGCGAGCTGTGTTGCGGTGCGTGTGAATGGTGGTGCAAAAGTGCTGGCGTTGGGGCTGCGACTGCGACGGCGGCGAGCCGCGGGCGCGCATGATAGTGATGTTGTGAACAGCGGCTGTGTACGGTAGTGGTGTTGTTGTAGCACGACGTGCATCCGGGCCGGCGCGGAAAGCGCAGTTGCGGGCGGTTGCCCTTCGGTGCCAGCCATGTCGCGTGAGCGGCGGGTTGCTGTGGTGTCGACACGTGGTGCTCTGGGTTGTTGTGTGGTGCCCTTTGGCCGGTGGGGGTGGTTCGCGTGCGTCTCGTTCGCGCTCGGTATCTGGTCGTGGTCGTGCTGCTCCCCCGTCTGTCGGCGGTTTTCGACGTCGTCTGTACGTTTTTGTCCGTTTGCGGCGGTGCCTGCCGACGTCGTCCCGTCGCGACCTTTCAACCGAAAGTGTGGCGCCCGAAGGTGAACGAACGTAACCCTGACCTCGGCGCTTTACGCTGAGCCGAGCGAACCGAACCGAACCTAACCTGTGGTGTGGTGAGGTGAGCTCAGCCTGTGAGCCCCAAACGTCTACGTAAGGTAAGCTGTCCGGCGGCTCACGCCTCACGTTTTGAACGCTTTTTTAACCTACGTTTGACGCTTCTTAACCTAGCACTGACCCCTTAACCTAACGTGTAACGTAACCTAACGTAACCTAACCTAACCTAACCTAACCTAACCTAACCTAACCTAACCTCTGACGCCTGACGTGTTTGAATGCTTAACCTAAGTTTGACGCTTAACCTAACCCAAGTCCCCTTAACCTAACCCACGTCCACCTAACCTAACCGAACCTAACCTAGACGTGTAAACGTAATGTGTAACGCGCAACGTGTAAGGTCGGCTGTCGTGTGTGCTGACGGCAGATTGGGTTGGTCTGTAGATTCGGATTGCGGTTTGCCTCGGTCGAGGGGTTGGGTCGGAAGCGGCGAGGGGCGGCGGCGCCTGTTGCGCAGGCGGCGTCCGTTTGCGGCGGGCAATTGTTGAGAAACGGCTGTGAATGTTGGCGGGCGAGAGGAGGAGGACGGCGCGCGATGTGGCCCGACGGCTGCGGGCCGATCGGGAAACGGCGGGAGGGCGACGGAAGGCGATGGGGCGGCGGAGGCGCGTTTGCACGGCCGTCATCGCCGCACGCCTCGGCTTGTGTGGCTGTGGCGCCGGCCGCGCTGGCCGGGCTGCCGCGGCGACGGTGTGGGAGTTTTGCCGAAGGTTTGGCCATTGTGGCGGGTCGTCGGCTGGGGCTGTGGGGGCGGCATTTGGGCGGGGGCGGCGATTCTCGGCGGGCCGACCCAGGCTGTAGCGCGCGGTAGCTGCAGTTTGGCCGTGGTTTGCGGCGCTGCCGTGGCGACTGGTTGGCGACTGTGGTGTGGCTGTGTGTAGCCCCATCCTCGGTGGTTTGAAAGGCGCGGGCGGTTGTGGCGCAGCTTTGGGGCTGCTCCGCACAGGCTGTCGGACGTTGGGCGGTAGCAAGCGCGGGAGGCGCGGCGCGGCGGCGCGCAGAGTGGCGGCCGCTCTCTCGGCCGTCCGCGCCCGCCCGCGACACTGGCTGGGCCCTTGTGATTCTCTGCTCTGCTCTGCCGTGCTGTGCTGTGCTTGCGTGCCTGCCGTCCCGCTCGCTCTCGCTCTCGCTCTCGCTGTGTGTTACGCGCGTCGTCGAAATGGCAGATCAGGCGGCTACGAACGAGACTGCTGCGGCACCCGCCGCCACCGGCACTACGAAGAAGGCCAAGTCTGCGTCGTCTGCGAAGAAGCCGCGCGCCAAGCCTGCGCACCCGCGCACCTCTGAGATGGTGACGGCCGCCATCAAGAGTCTGAAGGAGCGCGGCGGGTCGTCGCTGCAGGCGATCAAGAAGTACATAGCCGCGCACTACAAGCTGGACGCGGAGAAGCTGGCGCCGTTTATCAAGAAGTACCTCAAGTCGGCCGTCGTGGCGGGCGAGCTGGTGCAGACGAAGGGGAAGGGCGCGTCCGGCTCGTTCAAGCTTGCCGGCGCCGGCGGCGGGGGGGCGGCCGAGGGCGGCAAGGCTCGTGCTGGCGGTGCCAAGAAGAAGCGCGCCGCTCCGGCCAGCAAGGAGAAGAAGGGCGCCCGTGCGGCCGGCGCAAAGAAGGCTGGTGGCGTGAAGGCGGCGACCGGTCGGAAGGCGGGCGCCGCCAAGAAGGCGTCTGCGGCGTCGGCCGCTCCCGCGGGTGCGAAGAAGGCGGCTGCGGCCAAGCCGGCCAAGGCCAAGTCGCCGTCGAAGGCGAAGAAGGCCGCCAAGGTTCCGACGAAGAAGCCGAAGGCGCCGCGCCCGAAGAAGGCGACGACGCCGTCTAAGGCGAAGGCTTCGCCCAAGAAGAAGAAGTAGAGTAGAGTAGAGGAGAAAGAGATGGGAAAGGAAGGGTTTGGCGCTTGACCCCGTCGTCCCCACCCCCCGTCGTCGTCTAGTGGCGCGCAAGAGACGCGCGGCCCAAAACGGCCCTTCTCAGGGCCATCAAAGCACGTCGGGGAAGGTTTTGATTGTCGTGTTGCGTTTGGTGTGGGTGTCTGTCTGTATGCCCGTGGGGATGCTGTTTGCGTGCCGTGGTGGTTTGATTGCGGGGGTCGGTGGCGGGTGTGGGCGGCGGTAGCGGTAAGCGGTGTTGTTGTTGTCGTGGTTGATTGTCGCCGTGTTTGTGGCGGCGGCCGACGGTTGGTTTTCTGTCACGTTGTTTTGTTTGAATACGTTGGTTGGCTTGCCTGCGTTCGTTCTTCTCGGATGTGTGTCTTGTCTAGTCGTGTCTGGTCTTTGTTTTGTTTCTTTGTGTGTGTTATGTTTTGCAACGGGGGGCACGTTGAGATGTGGAAGGAGTCGGCGGGGATTTCGGTGGCGTGTAGAGCGAGCGAGCGCGCCTGCCTGGCCGTTGGCCGTCGGAGTGGAGTGCGGGTTTTTTTTGTTTTCGAAACGAAAGCGGCGGCCGGCCAGCCACCCGTGCGGTGTGACGTCGGCCGTTGGGTATTGTGCGCTTTGAGCGCCGGGGAGGGATGATGTGTGATTGTTGCGCGCTGCTAGCAGGCAGGCAGAGTGAGCGGGTGTGTGTGGCGGACGGACGGGAAGTGGTGGTTTTTGTTTTTGGGTTGCGGGGCGAGAGGCAGGCGACCGACAAAGTTTGCTCGCGACGGAGAGATGTTAGTGGCCCTGAAAAGGGCCGTTTTTGTTTGTGCGGTGCGGTGCCGCGGCGCGGTTTAGGCGCGCTCGCCGCGGATGCGGCGCGCGAGCTGGATGTCCTTGGGCATGATGGTGACGCGCTTGGCGTGGATTGCGCACAGGTTGGTGTCTTCGAAGAGGCCGACGAGGTAGGCCTCGCTGGCCTCCTGCAGGGCCATGACTGCGGAGCTCTGGAAGCGCAGGTCGGTCTTGAAGTCCTGGGCGATCTCGCGCACTAGGCGCTGGAATGGCAGCTTGCGGATGAGCAGCTCTGTGCTCTTCTGGTAGCGCCTGATTTCTCGCAGGGCGACGGTGCCCGGCCTGTAGCGGTGGGGCTTCTTGACGCCTCCGGTGGCGGGCGCGCTCTTCCTCGCCGCCTTGGTGGCGAGCTGTTTGCGCGGCGCCTTTCCGCCGGTGGACTTGCGGGCCGTTTGCTTTGTGCGGGCCATGGCGGTAGCGTTGGCGGTAGCGGAGCGGCGTGCGTGGAGGTTAGGTGCGGCGCGGCGTCCGGTGCTGCCTTGACAACGGGCCCGCGCGCCTCCGTGCTGCGCTTATATGCCCTCGGTTGCGCGTGGTGGGGGGAGGGCGGGCCAGAGTCTATATAGGGGGGCGGCGGGCGCGCTGGGCGCAGACCGTAGCCGACTCGCCAGCCGCTGCAGCTGCTGTTTGTGCACGTTTTGCTTTGCCCGAGGAAGGAAGGATGACAGGCCGCGGCAAGGGAGGAAAGGGGCTCGGCAAGGGTGGCGCCAAGCGGCACCGCAAGGTGTTGCGCGACAACATCCAGGGCATCACGAAGCCCGCCATCCGCCGCCTGGCTCGCAGGGGCGGCGTGAAGCGCATCTCTGGTCTGATCTACGAGGAGACCCGCGGGGTGCTGAAGGTGTTCCTGGAGAACGTGATCCGCGACGCGGTGACGTACACTGAGCACGCCAAGCGCAAGACTGTGACGGCCATGGACGTGGTGTACGCCCTGAAGAGGCAGGGGCGCACCCTGTACGGTTTCGGCGGTTAGGCTGCGTCGCAGCGGGCGCTGGCCTTCCCGCGGCCGTGCTTGTGGGTGGGAGAGACTAGAAAACGGCCCTTTTCAGGGCCACCACACTGTTCGGAAGTTGAAAAGTGCGAAAGAGTCTGTGTTGTTGTTGTTGTTGTTGCTGCGTGTGTGTGCGCTGTGTTGTTCGTTTGTTTGTTTGTTTGTTTGTTTGTTTGTTTCTTTCTTTCTTTCCGTTTGAGCGACGTGATGTGGCTGGGAGGGGAGAAGGAAAGGAAACGTGTCATGTGGCTGGCTGTGTGTGGAGCTGCTTCGTTTGTGTTTGTTATTGTGTGTCTTTGTATCGATCGCGACGGAGATGGCGGGCTGTGTGTTGTTGTGCGAGAGAGGCGGTAATTATTTGCTTGCGTGGTTTGGCTCTGTGTGTTTGCGGCGGCGTTGGGGTTTCCGAGGCAAGGCGTGTGGGCATAGGCGGCCGGATCAGCTGTTTCGTTCGTGTCGACGGCCGTTGCGCGCGGGAGTGGAGGGCGGTGTGTCGACACGCCTCCCTTTAACAATGGTCATTATTGCTGCCGTTGTCGTTTGGAAGGCGACTCTGCGACCGTGCAAAATGTGTGTGTGTGTGTGTGTGTGTGTGTGTGTGTGTGCGGGCTGTGTGGACGACAAGATGGCGGACGTGCGCCGGCGGCGGCTGTGCTGTGAAAGTGCAAAGTTGAAACAAAACAAGGTGCGGCGAGGACGACTGAAATTTTGCTTTGGACGTAGGTTTGTGTGGTGGCCCTGAAAAGGGCCGATTGTTGTGGGCCGGGCCGAGCCGAGCCGGCAAAGCGCGTTGCGTGCAGGGGAGCACGCGGCGCTGCGATTGCCTGGCCTCCTTTAGGCCTTCTTCTCGGTCTTCTTTGGCAGCAGGACGGCCTGGATGTTGGGTAGGACACCACCCTGTGCGATGGTGACGCCCGACAGGAGCTTGTTGAGCTCCTCGTCGTTGCGGATGGCAAGCTGCAGGTGGCGCGGGATGATGCGCGTCTTCTTGTTGTCGCGGGCCGCGTTTCCGGCCAGCTCGAGCACCTCAGCCGCGAGGTACTCCATGACGGCGGCGAGGTAGACGGGCGCCCCGGCGCCGACGCGCTCTGCGTAGTTTCCCTTGCGCAGGAGGCGGTGGATTCTGCCGACCGGGAACTGGAGCCCAGCCCTGCTTGAGCGGGACTTTGACTTGCCCTTGACTTTGCCTCCCTTTCCGCGTCCGGACATGGCGATGGGCTAGCGACGGTGCACACGAGAAGGAAACGAAAACGACCGGTGCGAGCGGCAGCGAGTCGAGCAGCGGAGTGCGTGCCGGCGCAGCCGGGGTGGGGGTGCTTTATGGGCTCGGGTGCGGCGGCCGGTTGCGCGCGCGCCCCATTGGTCGGCGGCCGCAACAGGGCGAGCTGGTAAAGGTGCGGCGGCGGCTGGCGGCGGGTGCCACTGTGTGGGGAGACGCTGACTAGAGCGGAGCGCTTGCTACTGGTGTTGCTGCTGCCGCCGTACGTTGGTTCGAGATGCCGCCCAAGACTAGCGGGAAGGCCGCCAAGAAGGCTGGCAAGGCGCAGAAGAACATTTCGAAGGGCGACAAGAAGAAGAAGCGCAAGAGGAAGGAGAGCTATGCCATCTACATCTACAAGGTGCTGAAGCAGGTGCACCCTGACACGGGCATCTCGTCGAAGGCGATGAGCATCATGAACAGCTTCGTGAACGACATTTTCGAGCGCATTGCGGCCGAGGCTTCTCGCCTGGCGCACTACAACAAGCGCTCGACCATCACGTCCCGCGAGATCCAGACCGCTGTGCGGCTGTTGCTGCCTGGCGAGCTGGCCAAGCACGCCGTGAGCGAGGGCACGAAGGCGGTGACCAAGTACACGAGCTCCAAGTAAGGAGGTGGCTCTGGAACGGAAGGAAGGATGGAGAGAGAATGCTCCTCCGTTGCGAGAGCGGCAAAACGGCCCTTTTCAGGGCCACCAACTTGCCTTTTGCGGGAAGGGCGGAATTGTTGTTGTTGTTTGTGTGGACGGCTGTGATGTATGTGTGCATTTTGATTGTGGGTGGGGGGGCGCGTCAAAGCGTGTTGCGCGGGGTACGGCCACGAGGTTGGTCGCCGTGGCGTGGAATGGTGGCACGCCTCGTTGGCGTGGTTTTTGACCCATTTGGTGTTGTTGGTGTGTGTGTTACCTGTCTGCGAGGGGGGACAGTGCGATCGCCGACTTTTGTGTCACCGTAACGACGGCCGTTTGCGGGTTTGTTTTTTGCACATCATACATGGCGAGGGTGAAATGTGAAATGTTGTTTTTTTTTGTGGTTTTTGTTTGCCGCCCACTATTCCCTTTGCTGTACGCCGAGTTTGACAATGGTGCGACGTAACTGCAGCGTGGAGGTGTGTGAGTGACGTTGAAATGAACGTGCCATGAAGACGCATTGTTGTTGCATTGTACTGTACGTGTACGGCGACACGCACGATGATGTACCATTCGACTCTGATTTTTGATAGCCGTGTCTGACTGATTGCGTACGACGCACGCACACCGATGTCGTCATTCAAGATGCACGCGTGTCCAGTGCAGTACAGTAAGCGCGACGCTAGACGACGGCGGCGGCGGCGGCGGCCGTTTTTGGCGAATGTCTGTACACGTGTTTGTCTGTGTCCATCCGGTATGTATTTGTTTGTTTGAAAGTGTTTTGTGTGTCGGTGACGTGGTCCGATCCGTCGCCCCCCTGAGTAACTGTCGATCGGCGCGATAGACCGGCGTCACGCAACTGAACCGAAGTCGTGGGCACACCCGTCATACTGTTGTACACCGTCGCGCTGAGAACGGTAACGACAGGTTGACTTTGATCGGTCGAATGTCTGGGCAGAACGTGAGGAAGGAGGCAAGAGTGCAGGAGGAAAGGACAGAGGGGGGGGGGCAAAAGAGAGAGGAAGGGAAAAAGGGGAGAAACGCATTCGTAGAGCAACGGAACGTTCCCGTGTCGGAGGCGTATTGGAGCCGCACTGAAATGCGTTTAACGGCGGCGCGGCTGCAAGTGTCTGCCGTGGTGAACGTTACCTTTGACGGCTGCATTGGCCTTTGCTTTTTGCTTTTGCTTTCGCTTTCGCTTTCCCGGTTGTACGTAACGTTTGTTGGTATGGTTGGTTCTGAGGAAGAGTGTGTGACAGTGCCGTGCCGTCCATGTTCGTGTGCCCTCCCATTGTGTGTATGCTATTGTCTGTGTACTTGAATGATGTATGTAGGTGTTAGTGGACGTGTTTTACCAGTGGGGGGAAATGGATCGTCGATAGTTGGCGTCACTCTGTCACGGTCGAGATGACGCACCCTCCGTACAGAAAGGTGTCGGGAAAGTGTGTGTGTGTGTGTGTGTGTGTGTGTGTGTGTGTGTGTGTGTGTGCGTGCGTGCGTCCGTGAATTGGCAGTGTTTGGAGGTGGGCGTGCCCTGCATGTGGCCCGGAAGGCTGTTCGTTTGGCGGTAGTGTTGTGTGGACAGGGGAGGGGCATGCGTAACGCTGCTGGCATGGCATTTCGGGAGATGGGAGGGGGCAAACGAGGAAACGAGGAGCGGCGGCCAAAGACGGGACGGGGAGGGGCGCGGTGTGGGTGGCTTGCGCCTGTGCTCGGCGTTGTGGTTTGTGCAAAAGAGGAGGAGAAAAACAATGAGTTGCCAGGGAGGGGAGCGGTGTTGTGTTGTGGTTGTCGTGGTGTAGCCGCAGACGCGGCTGTCAGTGAACGTGGCGAGACGGACGGATGCGCGGAGGGGCGGGGGCGGCGCATTTCGCCGGTGCCGTGCCGTGCCGTGCCATGCCATGCCTGAAAGCCGCGTGGTCGCTGTGTTGTTGGTGGCGTGGGGGCGAGGAGAGTACCGTACGGGTGTGCTTGTGCGCCGGAAATGGCACACTGCGCCTGCCCGTCTTGGAGGCTGATGGCTGTGGTGTGGAAATGGGGCGCGGTGATGTTGAAGCAGTTGAAGAACAGAAAAGAAACCAAGAAGAAAACGGAAGGCGTGATGCGGCGGTGGTGGTGAGAGCGGGAAAAACAAAACAAAACAAAAAAAAAGAAAGAAAAAAAAACAACAAGAAAAAAGAAGGAAAAACAACAAGAAACAAAAAAAGAAAACAAAAAGTCTATCAATATTAAAATGTAAATGGAAATGGAAATGGAAATGGACCCAGGTATAACCTCCCTGCACAAATAGCAGAGAGTCCGATGATAATAAAAATGTGCCAGAATGTTAACGTCCCTACAAAACAAACCCAACGATAATATTAATGAAAGAATGAACCGTATGTAACATTGCAACAGACATAATGGAACCTGATAAATTGTATAAGGGCAGCAGCGTTGACCTTTGGCCCTGTATTCAGAATAAAAAGAGCCAAAGATCGTTACCCCAATGAAAAAGACACTGAAACACGTATGTAACATAGCAGCGATGGCGAGACATTGTAGCATCTGTGACCAGAGAGTTTGCGCTGGACCGCGCGAGTGTTGCGAGCGGTTCTCAGTCAGTCAGTCAGTCAGTCAGTCAGTCAGTCAGTCGTTGCGAGTCTGTAGCTCTGTCTAGTTGAGGGCTGTACTCTGTCAGTAGTCGTCGCGTGCAGTACGCTAATAGTCGTCATGCAGAGCGGTCGGTCAGTAGTAGCAGCCGAGTGCGGTTGTGTGATGTAGGCGGTCGGCAACACTGGTCAAGATGGTGAAGGAGGTATACTGTTAATTAATATAATCATTAGATAATGAAAAATTATATTTATTGTAATTAATTCTCCAACAAGTTCCCCAAAAATAATTTTTATTTCAAAAGCATTTTTCAAAAATGTAATGTTTTATTGAACTAAAGAGTTCGTTGCACTTCCCATTTCATTCCACTTCTTTGAAGAAAAATTTCACTAAAATCACAAAAAAAGAGAATATTATTATTTGCAATGCAGTTCCTCCAAGCGCTGCGCAACAACAAGAGCAGAAATGTGACATCCATTTATTCTGAGGTAAGACTTTAATTCTGATTGTTTTGCACAGGGCCAAAGACCGATATTTCGGCTCAATTGAAGTTTCTTGTCACTGAACGGACTTTAAATGTTGTGAAGAATTTATATTTGAGTCGGATTGCGAATTTCACATTTTTGTTGCCATTTTCAATACCTCTCATTGTGGGCGAGGTTACAATTAGCGCAATGTCCATTAGCATCCGTAAATAACATTGTCCATTATTTTAAATTTTGCGGGGAGGTTACAACACACAAAAAAAAAAAAAAAAACAAAAAAGTTGCATTTATATCCGCTCCTCAATTGTAGATACCCCTTACACAGCTGTGTGCAATGAATGAGTGCTGGCTGGTAATTAATTGCACTCCTTGGAGGGAAATGCCATAGGAAGTAGTCTTTAAAAAGTGAATGTTTTTCGTTAAAAGACAAAAGTTGCTTTAGAAAAAAGTAATAGTGGGGCTTTTGTTGTTGAACAAAATAAGTACAATGAACATACGTTATCAGATTTGCGCAATGCAGCTTCACACTACCTTTTGATTATAACACAATATACTATACATCGTCCCGAACCGTGACCAGAGTCGCGAGACGAGCAGAGCACGCCGCCGACGCCCGCTCAGTACAACCGTCCACCCGCTACTACTGTCGACCGACTACTACCTCTCCCGACTCGCGCTACAATATATATAACAACTGTTCCTGGCGACCCGGTGCGTGCCACTACTGTCGTCTGGCGCGGTCCAAGCGCCGACTAGCAACGATAAATAACTCTCTGGTCAGACAGAGATGCTGTCATGCCTCGCCATCGCTCTGGTAACGAATACATACGTGTTGCAGCGTGCGTACCACCGGAACACGCAGTGGCGGAGCCAAAGACTGTGTTGTCGAGGTCGAGTGCGAGCGGGAAGAGAGGCAGCGTCGGCACGGAGATGCAAGCGAGCGAGACGCACGGGGGCTGCGGCGTGGCGCGTTTGCGGTCGGCGCCTTTGGTGGCAACGGCCGGGACAAGCAGCGGTGTATGGTGTGGTGCGGGGCGGACAGGGGCGGCGGTGGACGGGGAGGAGGCGGCGCGACGACGGCATGGGGGCGAAAACGGGACGGGGGACGGCGGATGTTGAGAGGCGTCACGCGCGGACAGGACACAGGACACAGACACAGAGACACACAGATTGGAAAGGGAGGGTGCGCGGTAGTAGTTGGGAATGTGCGTACCGTGCGGGATGGGAGTGGGCGAGGAACACGGTCGTGGCCCCTGTTTGTGGGTGCGTGTGATGACGTCGGTGTGTTGTGGGAAGGGAAGGTGCTGTGGCGGCGGCGCGTAATGGGCGTAGGCCGAAAAGAGAAAGGAACGTGGGCAGTGTGTTGGCAAGCGTCGGTTCGACTGCGACGTTGATGGGCAGGGCAAGGTTAATGGTGGTAGGAGTAGGCGTGTGGGCGCAAAAAATCTGCCGCTGCAGGCGGTGCCGTAACCGCCATGGGGCGGGAAGGAGAGAGGGCCAAAGAAAGAAAGAAAGAAGAAAACAAAATAAAAAAAAAAAAAGGAGGGGGGGGGGGGCGAAAGGAAGGCAGGAAGGACAAGAGGCGAGGCGACGGCTTGCTTTGTGTATCGGTCGGTCTCTGGCTATGCTTCGTTTTCTGCAGCAGGGTCGGTGCGCGGCGTGGCTCGCGGCAGTGGGAACGCCTGGCGGCTGGACGGCCAGCAATGCGGTTGGATGGGCGGCCACAGCACCGCACCTGTGCCCGAGGAGGAGACGCTGGCGGCGGGCCCTGAGGTGAGGCCGGCTCGGCTCGGCTGGGGCTGTGGATGTGTAGGTGTGCGCCGCTGCTGCAACAACGAGTAAAACGCGAGAAGAAGGGATGGCGGTAGAGAGAAAAAAAAAAAAAAGGTCGTGTTGTGTTGATGCGCAGGCAGACGCGTACAGAGAGACGAGCCCGGTCTGCAGCAGGGTGTGGCCGTGCCGAGTGCAGAGCAGCGGCGGCTCGGTTCGGTTCGGTTCGGCCCGGCGGGCCGCGCTGTTGTCGCGGACGTGAGCGCCCCCTGGCGGGTGGCCGGAGGCGGCGCGGCGTGTTGGACGTGTGGCTGGTGGCAGTGCACAATTTGCGAGTGGCTGGCGGTGTGGCGTGGCGGTTGGCGCGTCGGGCGGCGGAGAGGGAGAGAGAGGAGAGGTATGTGTTGCGGGCGCCCTTTGCTGCGCTGCGTCGTTGCGTGTGCCGTACAGGGCGGGCGCTTGTCGACTGTGTGGGCGGTGTGGCGAATTGGCGTGAAACGGCTGCCGAGAGGTGTGTGGTAGCGAGCCGGTCGGTGTCAGTGCGAAGGGGAATGTGCGTGCGTTTGGCGGTTTCGGTGTGCTTTTTGCGGCGTGAGAGTGGGAATTAGTGGGGCCGGCTGTTGTGTTTGTTCCTTGTGTCTTGTGTCGTGTAGGTAGCTTGATGGCAACGTGGAAGGACGCCGGTTTCGTTTCGAGCCTTGCGTGTGGTTGTCGACGTTGACTGGTTGGCGTGTGCCGATGCACGTGCATGTGTGGGTCGCGAGTGCGTTTTTGGCTGGCTGTGTGTGTGTGTGTGTTTTGGGGGGGAAGGGGGAGGCGGTGGTGAAAGTGCAGTCGTTGCCACGGGCGTCGTCGGGTCGGGTGGGGCTGGGGCTGTGCGTCGTGGCGGAAAGGTGGTAGGTTGCGGGAAGCGAGCCCGTCGTTGACGGTGTCGCGTGAGTTGTGAATCGAGTGGGGCGCGGGGCGCGGGGCGCGGGACAGGAGCAGCGTGCCGCTGCGTCGTGGTCGTCAGCAGAGGCTGTGCGTGTGCTTGTCCTTTTTGTGGGCGGTTCGTGCGAGGCGTTTTTGTTTTGTGTTGCCCTAGTTGTTAGTTTATTTTGTTTGTGTTTGTTATTTTGAGACGACGACTGGTTGGTGGCGTGCGCGCGAAGTGGCGGTGTGCGCTTCCCGTGTCGTTTGTGTTGTTTTTTTTTTGTTTTTGTTTTTGTGTGTTTTTTTTTGCACTGGGCCCCGGGGGGTGGGTGGGTGCGTGCGTGTGTGTCGATTGCCGGCTGGCGAAAGGTGCGCCATCGGCGGGGTGGGTCGCCGGCACGAGTAGAGGCGGCGGCGTTGTTGCTGTTGTTGTGTGGTGTTTGTTTTGTTCGGCTGTGTCGGCGAGCTGTGTTGCGGTGCGTGTGAATGGTGGTGCAAAAGTGCTGGCGTTGGGGCTGCGACTGCGACGGCGGCGAGCCGCGGGCGCGCATGATAGTGATGTTGTGAACAGCGGCTGTGTACGGTAGTGGTGTTGTTGTAGCACGACGTGCATCCGGGCCGGCGCGGAAAGCGCAGTTGCGGGCGGTTGCCCTTCGGTGCCAGCCATGTCGCGTGAGCGGCGGGTTGCTGTGGTGTCGACACGTGGTGCTCTGGGTTGTTGTGTGGTGCCCTTTGGCCGGTGGGGGTGGTTCGCGTGCGTCTCGTTCGCGCTCGGTATCTGGTCGTGGTCGTGCTGCTCCCCCGTCTGTCGGCGGTTTTCGACGTCGTCTGTACGTTTTTGTCCGTTTGCGGCGGTGCCTGCCGACGTCGTCCCGTCGCGACCTTTCAACCGAAAGTGTGGCGCCCGAAGGTGAACGAACGTAACCCTGACCTCGGCGCTTTACGCTGAGCCGAGCGAACCGAACCGAACCTAACCTGTGGTGTGGTGAGGTGAGCTCAGCCTGTGAGCCCCAAACGTCTACGTAAGGTAAGCTGTCCGGCGGCTCACGCCTCACGTTTTGAACGCTTTTTTAACCTACGTTTGACGCTTCTTAACCTAGCACTGACCCCTTAACCTAACGTGTAACGTAACCTAACGTAACCTAACCTAACCTAACCTAACCTAACCTAACCTAACCTAACCTCTGACGCCTGACGTGTTTGAATGCTTAACCTAAGTTTGACGCTTAACCTAACCCAAGTCCCCTTAACCTAACCCACGTCCACCTAACCTAACCGAACCTAACCTAGACGTGTAAACGTAATGTGTAACGCGCAACGTGTAAGGTCGGCTGTCGTGTGTGCTGACGGCAGATTGGGTTGGTCTGTAGATTCGGATTGCGGTTTGCCTCGGTCGAGGGGTTGGGTCGGAAGCGGCGAGGGGCGGCGGCGCCTGTTGCGCAGGCGGCGTCCGTTTGCGGCGGGCAATTGTTGAGAAACGGCTGTGAATGTTGGCGGGCGAGAGGAGGAGGACGGCGCGCGATGTGGCCCGACGGCTGCGGGCCGATCGGGAAACGGCGGGAGGGCGACGGAAGGCGATGGGGCGGCGGAGGCGCGTTTGCACGGCCGTCATCGCCGCACGCCTCGGCTTGTGTGGCTGTGGCGCCGGCCGCGCTGGCCGGGCTGCCGCGGCGACGGTGTGGGAGTTTTGCCGAAGGTTTGGCCATTGTGGCGGGTCGTCGGCTGGGGCTGTGGGGGCGGCATTTGGGCGGGGGCGGCGATTCTCGGCGGGCCGACCCAGGCTGTAGCGCGCGGTAGCTGCAGTTTGGCCGTGGTTTGCGGCGCTGCCGTGGCGACTGGTTGGCGACTGTGGTGTGGCTGTGTGTAGCCCCATCCTCGGTGGTTTGAAAGGCGCGGGCGGTTGTGGCGCAGCTTTGGGGCTGCTCCGCACAGGCTGTCGGACGTTGGGCGGTAGCAAGCGCGGGAGGCGCGGCGCGGCGGCGCGCAGAGTGGCGGCCGCTCTCTCGGCCGTCCGCGCCCGCCCGCGACACTGGCTGGGCCCTTGTGATTCTCTGCTCTGCTCTGCCGTGCTGTGCTGTGCTTGCGTGCCTGCCGTCCCGCTCGCTCTCGCTCTCGCTCTCGCTGTGTGTTACGCGCGTCGTCGAAATGGCAGATCAGGCGGCTACGAACGAGACTGCTGCGGCACCCGCCGCCACCGGCACTACGAAGAAGGCCAAGTCTGCGTCGTCTGCGAAGAAGCCGCGCGCCAAGCCTGCGCACCCGCGCACCTCTGAGATGGTGACGGCCGCCATCAAGAGTCTGAAGGAGCGCGGCGGGTCGTCACTGCAGGCGATCAAGAAGTACATAGCCGCGCACTACAAGCTGGACGCGGAGAAGCTGGCGCCGTTTATCAAGAAGTACCTCAAGTCGGCCGTCGTGGCGGGCGAGCTGGTGCAGACGAAGGGGAAGGGCGCGTCCGGCTCGTTCAAGCTTGCCGGCGCCGGCGGCGGGGGGGCGGCCGAGGGCGGCAAGGCTCGTGCTGGCGGTGCCAAGAAGAAGCGCGCCGCTCCGGCCAGCAAGGAGAAGAAGGGCGCCCGTGCGGCCGGCGCAAAGAAGGCTGGTGGCGTGAAGGCGGCGACCGGTCGGAAGGCGGGCGCCGCCAAGAAGGCGTCTGCGGCGTCGGCCGCTCCCGCGGGTGCGAAGAAGGCGGCTGCGGCCAAGCCGGCCAAGGCCAAGTCGCCGTCGAAGGCGAAGAAGGCCGCCAAGGTTCCGACGAAGAAGCCGAAGGCGCCGCGCCCGAAGAAGGCGACGACGCCGTCTAAGGCGAAGGCTTCGCCCAAGAAGAAGAAGTAGAGTAGAGTAGAGGAGAAAGAGATGGGAAAGGAAGGGTTTGGCGCTTGACCCCGTCGTCCCCACCCCCCGTCGTCGTCTAGTGGCGCGCAAGAGACGCGCGGCCCAAAACGGCCCTTCTCAGGGCCATCAAAGCACGTCGGGGAAGGTTTTGATTGTCGTGTTGCGTTTGGTGTGGGTGTCTGTCTGTATGCCCGTGGGGATGCTGTTTGCGTGCCGTGGTGGTTTGATTGCGGGGGTCGGTGGCGGGTGTGGGCGGCGGTAGCGGTAAGCGGTGTTGTTGTTGTCGTGGTTGATTGTCGCCGTGTTTGTGGCGGCGGCCGACGGTTGGTTTTCTGTCACGTTGTTTTGTTTGAATACGTTGGTTGGCTTGCCTGCGTTCGTTCTTCTCGGATGTGTGTCTTGTCTAGTCGTGTCTGGTCTTTGTTTTGTTTCTTTGTGTGTGTTATGTTTTGCAACGGGGGGCACGTTGAGATGTGGAAGGAGTCGGCGGGGATTTCGGTGGCGTGTAGAGCGAGCGAGCGCGCCTGCCTGGCCGTTGGCCGTCGGAGTGGAGTGCGGGTTTTTTTTGTTTTCGAAACGAAAGCGGCGGCCGGCCAGCCACCCGTGCGGTGTGACGTCGGCCGTTGGGTATTGTGCGCTTTGAGCGCCGGGGAGGGATGATGTGTGATTGTTGCGCGCTGCTAGCAGGCAGGCAGAGTGAGCGGGTGTGTGTGGCGGACGGACGGGAAGTGGTGGTTTTTGTTTTTGGGTTGCGGGGCGAGAGGCAGGCGACCGACAAAGTTTGCTCGCGACGGAGAGATGTTAGTGGCCCTGAAAAGGGCCGTTTTTGTTTGTGCGGTGCGGTGCCGCGGCGCGGTTTAGGCGCGCTCGCCGCGGATGCGGCGCGCGAGCTGGATGTCCTTGGGCATGATGGTGACGCGCTTGGCGTGGATTGCGCACAGGTTGGTGTCTTCGAAGAGGCCGACGAGGTAGGCCTCGCTGGCCTCCTGCAGGGCCATGACTGCGGAGCTCTGGAAGCGCAGGTCGGTCTTGAAGTCCTGGGCGATCTCGCGCACTAGGCGCTGGAATGGCAGCTTGCGGATGAGCAGCTCTGTGCTCTTCTGGTAGCGCCTGATTTCTCGCAGGGCGACGGTGCCCGGCCTGTAGCGGTGGGGCTTCTTGACGCCTCCGGTGGCGGGCGCGCTCTTCCTCGCCGCCTTGGTGGCGAGCTGTTTGCGCGGCGCCTTTCCGCCGGTGGACTTGCGGGCCGTTTGCTTTGTGCGGGCCATGGCGGTAGCGTTGGCGGTAGCGGAGCGGCGTGCGTGGAGGTTAGGTGCGGCGCGGCGTCCGGTGCTGCCTTGACAACGGGCCCGCGCGCCTCCGTGCTGCGCTTATATGCCCTCGGTTGCGCGTGGTGGGGGGAGGGCGGGCCAGAGTCTATATAGGGGGGCGGCGGGCGCGCTGGGCGCAGACCGTAGCCGACTCGCCAGCCGCTGCAGCTGCTGTTTGTGCACGTTTTGCTTTGCCCGAGGAAGGAAGGATGACAGGCCGCGGCAAGGGAGGAAAGGGGCTCGGCAAGGGTGGCGCCAAGCGGCACCGCAAGGTGTTGCGCGACAACATCCAGGGCATCACGAAGCCCGCCATCCGCCGCCTGGCTCGCAGGGGCGGCGTGAAGCGCATCTCTGGTCTGATCTACGAGGAGACCCGCGGGGTGCTGAAGGTGTTCCTGGAGAACGTGATCCGCGACGCGGTGACGTACACTGAGCACGCCAAGCGCAAGACTGTGACGGCCATGGACGTGGTGTACGCCCTGAAGAGGCAGGGGCGCACCCTGTACGGTTTCGGCGGTTAGGCTGCGTCGCAGCGGGCGCTGGCCTTCCCGCGGCCGTGCTTGTGGGTGGGAGAGACTAGAAAACGGCCCTTTTCAGGGCCACCACACTGTTCGGAAGTTGAAAAGTGCGAAAGAGTCTGTGTTGTTGTTGTTGTTGTTGCTGCGTGTGTGTGCGCTGTGTTGTTCGTTTGTTTGTTTGTTTGTTTGTTTGTTTGTTTCTTTCTTTCTTTCCGTTTGAGCGACGTGATGTGGCTGGGAGGGGAGAAGGAAAGGAAACGTGTCATGTGGCTGGCTGTGTGTGGAGCTGCTTCGTTTGTGTTTGTTATTGTGTGTCTTTGTATCGATCGCGACGGAGATGGCGGGCTGTGTGTTGTTGTGCGAGAGAGGCGGTAATTATTTGCTTGCGTGGTTTGGCTCTGTGTGTTTGCGGCGGCGTTGGGGTTTCCGAGGCAAGGCGTGTGGGCATAGGCGGCCGGATCAGCTGTTTCGTTCGTGTCGACGGCCGTTGCGCGCGGGAGTGGAGGGCGGTGTGTCGACACGCCTCCCTTTAACAATGGTCATTATTGCTGCCGTTGTCGTTTGGAAGGCGACTCTGCGACCGTGCAAAATGTGTGTGTGTGTGTGTGTGTGTGTGTGTGTGTGTGCGGGCTGTGTGGACGACAAGATGGCGGACGTGCGCCGGCGGCGGCTGTGCTGTGAAAGTGCAAAGTTGAAACAAAACAAGGTGCGGCGAGGACGACTGAAATTTTGCTTTGGACGTAGGTTTGTGTGGTGGCCCTGAAAAGGGCCGATTGTTGTGGGCCGGGCCGAGCCGAGCCGGCAAAGCGCGTTGCGTGCAGGGGAGCACGCGGCGCTGCGATTGCCTGGCCTCCTTTAGGCCTTCTTCTCGGTCTTCTTTGGCAGCAGGACGGCCTGGATGTTGGGTAGGACACCACCCTGTGCGATGGTGACGCCCGACAGGAGCTTGTTGAGCTCCTCGTCGTTGCGGATGGCAAGCTGCAGGTGGCGCGGGATGATGCGCGTCTTCTTGTTGTCGCGGGCCGCGTTTCCGGCCAGCTCGAGCACCTCAGCCGCGAGGTACTCCATGACGGCGGCGAGGTAGACGGGCGCCCCGGCGCCGACGCGCTCTGCGTAGTTTCCCTTGCGCAGGAGGCGGTGGATTCTGCCGACCGGGAACTGGAGCCCAGCCCTGCTTGAGCGGGACTTTGACTTGCCCTTGACTTTGCCTCCCTTTCCGCGTCCGGACATGGCGATGGGCTAGCGACGGTGCACACGAGAAGGAAACGAAAACGACCGGTGCGAGCGGCAGCGAGTCGAGCAGCGGAGTGCGTGCCGGCGCACTCACTCACTCACTCACTCAAAATCACAGACATCATCTGTCTGGAGATGGGGGAGGCTAAGCAGCGTGGCTGCTGTTCCTCCTTTATCAGCGCTGTTGTCATCTTTGTGGCCTCTCGGTGGAATTGGCCTCTGGCTACCTCGCTGAGTTTAATCGAGCGAAGTAGTCGGCTGCTGCTTGGTCTTCTGGGGCAGGCTGTCGCCTGCCGGAGCGAAACTCTTCTTGCACCCACTTCGCTGTGACCTCAGTGATGTGGTCCCAGTCCGAAGGGGTGAAGATGGGGTGGCTGTTCAGCAGTTTGAGTTCCTTCCGTGTTACCGCGTCGTGCAACATGCCACGCGAGTGGCGAAGGTCGCACGGTACGTGCGGAAGGGGTGGCTTCGCGTGCGCCGGCGTGAAGGGGTACGGATTGTCCCCGTGAGGGTACGTCCCGTCCTTCAGCGACGCCACGATCTTCTTCAGGAAGGGCTGCACACTCCGCTCGTCAGGGAGCGGGAGGGGCAGTCCTTCGGTTTCCGCCTCTTCTTCATCCTGCGAAGAAGCGGTCGGCAAGTCGTCGTCGGATGGTTCTTCTTCTGCCTCTGTCTCCAGGCGGGGAGACGGTGCAGGTGTCCCGACGTCCACTTCCATGCGACACGCCGCCTGCATTGCTGCAGGAGGCGAGTCGGTGGACGTCTGCGTGGCGGCATCTACCAGCAGTGGCCGCCTCACAGGGGCGGGGGGAGCTGGCACAGGCGGCGACTTCTTGAGAAGCCGCAGCTCCTCCCGCAGCTGTTGAAGCTGCCGGTGGACGGCCACGAGCTCGTCCTTCGTTGCGGCCCTTTCGGCCGCGATGGCTGCTTGCAGGTCGGCCAGCGCTTGGTCGGTTGCCGCTTCGACGCGGCACGACGGGCGCCCCTCGCCGGAGCGGGGAGGCAGTGCGGCCGCCTTGGCGGCAGGCACCTCAGAGCTTGCTGTGGTGTGCTGCCGGCGGTAGCTGCAGCTGCGCGAGTTGGCGGCGTGAGGTCCGCCGCAATTCACGCATCTGTTGGCTGCTCCACGTGGTTTGGGGCAGTTTCGGGTGTCGTGTGCCGCCGCGCATTTCAAACACGCGGCCGCGTTCCTGCAGACACCCGCCACATGCCCCAGCTGCTGGCACCTGTAGCACTGCACATGTTGCAGTGATCGCCGCTTGTGCTTCGGCTTCTGTGGTCGCCTGCGGCCGCGGGAGCTCCCCAAAGCACTGATGAGATGCTCCAGCGCGGCTGCTAGCTTGTTCCCCTTGCGTCCTGCCATAGCTTGTGGTTGGAACGAACAAAGGCGTGCGCGAGCGACGTAACGGTGCGAGCCGTAGCGAGTGCGTGTGCGTGCGTGCCGGCGCAGCCGGGGTGGGGGTGCTTTATGGGCTCGGGTGCGGCGGCCGGTTGCGCGCGCGCCCCATTGGTCGGCGGCCGCAACAGGGCGAGCTGGTAAAGGTGCGGCGGCGGCTGGCGGCGGGTGCCACTGTGTGGGGAGACGCTGACTAGAGCGGAGCGCTTGCTACTGGTGTTGCTGCTGCCGCCGTACGTTGGTTCGAGATGCCGCCCAAGACTAGCGGGAAGGCCGCCAAGAAGGCTGGCAAGGCGCAGAACATTTCGAAGGGCGACAAGAAGAAGAAGCGCAAGAGGAAGGAGAGCTATGCCATCTACATCTACAAGGTGCTGAAGCAGGTGCACCCTGACACGGGCATCTCGTCGAAGGCGATGAGCATCATGAACAGCTTCGTGAACGACATTTTCGAGCGCATTGCGGCCGAGGCTTCTCGCCTGGCGCACTACAACAAGCGCTCGACCATCACGTCCCGCGAGATCCAGACCGCTGTGCGGCTGTTGCTGCCTGGCGAGCTGGCCAAGCACGCCGTGAGCGAGGGCACGAAGGCGGTGACCAAGTACACGAGCTCCAAGTAAGGAGGTGGCTCTGGAACGGAAGGAAGGATGGAGAGAGAATGCTCCTCCGTTGCGAGAGCGGCAAAACGGCCCTTTTCAGGGCCACCAACTTGCCTTTTGCGGGAAGGGCGGAATTGTTGTTGTTGTTTGTGTGGACGGCTGTGATGTATGTGTGCATTTTGATTGTGGGTGGGGGGGCGCGTCAAAGCGTGTTGCGCGGGGTACGGCCACGAGGTTGGTCGCCGTGGCGTGGAATGGTGGCACGCCTCGTTGGCGTGGTTTTTGACCCATTTGGTGTTGTTGGTGTGTGTGTTACCTGTCTGCGAGGGGGGACAGTGCGATCGCCGACTTTTGTGTCACCGTAACGACGGCCGTTTGCGGGTTTGTTTTTTGCACATCATACTGGCGAGGGTGAAATGTGAAATGTTGTTTTTTTTTGTGGTTTTTGTTTGCCGCCCACTATTCCCTTTGCTGTACGCCGAGTTTGACAATGGTGCGACGTAACTGCAGCGTGGAGGTGTGTGAGTGACGTTGAAATGAACGTGCCATGAAGACGCATTGTTGTTGCATTGTACTGTACGTGTACGGCGACACGCACGATGATGTACCATTCGACTCTGATTTTTGATAGCCGTGTCTGACTGATTGCGTACGACGCACGCACACCGATGTCGTCATTCAAGATGCACGCGTGTCCAGTGCAGTACAGTAAGCGCGACGCTAGACGACGGCGGCGGCGGCGGCGGCCGTTTTTGGCGAATGTCTGTACACGTGTTTGTCTGTGTCCATCCGGTATGTATTTGTTTGTTTGAAAGTGTTTTGTGTGTCGGTGACGTGGTCCGATCCGTCGCCCCCCTGAGTAACTGTCGATCGGCGCGATAGACCGGCGTCACGCAACTGAACCGAAGTCGTGGGCACACCCGTCATACTGTTGTACACCGTCGCGCTGAGAACGGTAACGACAGGTTGACTTTGATCGGTCGAATGTCTGGGCAGAACGTGAGGAAGGAGGCAAGAGTGCAGGAGGAAAGGACAGAGGGGGGGGGGCAAAAGAGAGAGGAAGGGAAAAAGGGGAGAAACGCATTCGTAGAGCAACGGAACGTTCCCGTGTCGGAGGCGTATTGGAGCCGCACTGAAATGCGTTTAACGGCGGCGCGGCTGCAAGTGTCTGCCGTGGTGAACGTTACCTTTGACGGCTGCATTGGCCTTTGCTTTTTGCTTTTGCTTTCGCTTTCGCTTTCCCGGTTGTACGTAACGTTTGTTGGTATGGTTGGTTCTGAGGAAGAGTGTGTGACAGTGCCGTGCCGTCCATGTTCGTGTGCCCTCCCATTGTGTGTATGCTATTGTCTGTGTACTTGAATGATGTATGTAGGTGTTAGTGGACGTGTTTTACCAGTGGGGGGAAATGGATCGTCGATAGTTGGCGTCACTCTGTCACGGTCGAGATGACGCACCCTCCGTACAGAAAGGTGTCGGGAAAGTGTGTGTGTGTGTGTGTGTGTGTGTGTGTGTGTGTGTGTGTGTGCGTGCGTGCGTCCGTGAATTGGCAGTGTTTGGAGGTGGGCGTGCCCTGCATGTGGCCCGGAAGGCTGTTCGTTTGGCGGTAGTGTTGTGTGGACAGGGGAGGGGCATGCGTAACGCTGCTGGCATGGCATTTCGGGAGATGGGAGGGGGCAAACGAGGAAACGAGGAGCGGCGGCCAAAGACGGGACGGGGAGGGGCGCGGTGTGGGTGGCTTGCGCCTGTGCTCGGCGTTGTGGTTTGTGCAAAAGAGGAGGAGAAAAACAATGAGTTGCCAGGGAGGGGAGCGGTGTTGTGTTGTGGTTGTCGTGGTGTAGCCGCAGACGCGGCTGTCAGTGAACGTGGCGAGACGGACGGATGCGCGGAGGGGCGGGGGCGGCGCATTTCGCCGGTGCCGTGCCGTGCCGTGCCATGCCATGCCTGAAAGCCGCGTGGTCGCTGTGTTGTTGGTGGCGTGGGGGCGAGGAGAGTACCGTACGGGTGTGCTTGTGCGCCGGAAATGGCACACTGCGCCTGCCCGTCTTGGAGGCTGATGGCTGTGGTGTGGAAATGGGGCGCGGTGATGTTGAAGCAGTTGAAGAACAGAAAAGAAACCAAGAAGAAAACGGAAGGCGTGATGCGGCGGTGGTGGTGAGAGCGGGAAAAACAAAACAAAACAAAAAAAAAGAAAGAAAAAAAAACAACAAGAAAAAAGAAGGAAAAACAACAAGAAACAAAAAAAGAAAACAAAAAGTCTATCAATATTAAAATGTAAATGGAAATGGAAATGGAAATGGACCCAGGTATAACCTCCCTGCACAAATAGCAGAGAGTCCGATGATAATAAAAATGTGCCAGAATGTTAACGTCCCTACAAAACAAACCCAACGATAATATTAATGAAAGAATGAACCGTATGTAACATTGCAACAGACATAATGGAACCTGATAAATTGTATAAGGGCAGCAGCGTTGACCTTTGGCCCTGTATTCAGAATAAAAAGAGCCAAAGATCGTTACCCCAATGAAAAAGACACTGAAACACGTATGTAACATAGCAGCGATGGCGAGACATTGTAGCATCTGTGACCAGAGAGTTTGCGCTGGACCGCGCGAGTGTTGCGAGCGGTTCTCAGTCAGTCAGTCAGTCAGTCAGTCAGTCAGTCAGTCGTTGCGAGTCTGTAGCTCTGTCTAGTTGAGGGCTGTACTCTGTCAGTAGTCGTCGCGTGCAGTACGCTAATAGTCGTCATGCAGAGCGGTCGGTCAGTAGTAGCAGCCGAGTGCGGTTGTGTGATGTAGGCGGTCGGCAACACTGGTCAAGATGGTGAAGGAGGTATACTGTTAATTAATATAATCATTAGATAATGAAAAATTATATTTATTGTAATTAATTCTCCAACAAGTTCCCCAAAAATAATTTTTATTTCAAAAGCATTTTTCAAAAATGTAATGTTTTATTGAACTAAAGAGTTCGTTGCACTTCCCATTTCATTCCACTTCTTTGAAGAAAAATTTCACTAAAATCACAAAAAAAGAGAATATTATTATTTGCAATGCAGTTCCTCCAAGCGCTGCGCAACAACAAGAGCAGAAATGTGACATCCATTTATTCTGAGGTAAGACTTTAATTCTGATTGTTTTGCACAGGGCCAAAGACCGATATTTCGGCTCAATTGAAGTTTCTTGTCACTGAACGGACTTTAAATGTTGTGAAGAATTTATATTTGAGTCGGATTGCGAATTTCACATTTTTGTTGCCATTTTCAATACCTCTCATTGTGGGCGAGGTTACAATTAGCGCAATGTCCATTAGCATCCGTAAATAACATTGTCCATTATTTTAAATTTTGCGGGGAGGTTACAACACACAAAAAAAAAAAAAAAAACAAAAAAGTTGCATTTATATCCGCTCCTCAATTGTAGATACCCCTTACACAGCTGTGTGCAATGAATGAGTGCTGGCTGGTAATTAATTGCACTCCTTGGAGGGAAATGCCATAGGAAGTAGTCTTTAAAAAGTGAATGTTTTTCGTTAAAAGACAAAAGTTGCTTTAGAAAAAAGTAATAGTGGGGCTTTTGTTGTTGAACAAAATAAGTACAATGAACATACGTTATCAGATTTGCGCAATGCAGCTTCACACTACCTTTTGATTATAACACAATATACTATACATCGTCCCGAACCGTGACCAGAGTCGCGAGACGAGCAGAGCACGCCGCCGACGCCCGCTCAGTACAACCGTCCACCCGCTACTACTGTCGACCGACTACTACCTCTCCCGACTCGCGCTACAATATATATAACAACTGTTCCTGGCGACCCGGTGCGTGCCACTACTGTCGTCTGGCGCGGTCCAAGCGCCGACTAGCAACGATAAATAACTCTCTGGTCAGACAGAGATGCTGTCATGCCTCGCCATCGCTCTGGTAACGAATACATACGTGTTGCAGCGTGCGTACCACCGGAACACGCAGTGGCGGAGCCAAAGACTGTGTTGTCGAGGTCGAGTGCGAGCGGGAAGAGAGGCAGCGTCGGCACGGAGATGCAAGCGAGCGAGACGCACGGGGGCTGCGGCGTGGCGCGTTTGCGGTCGGCGCCTTTGGTGGCAACGGCCGGGACAAGCAGCGGTGTATGGTGTGGTGCGGGGCGGACAGGGGCGGCGGTGGACGGGGAGGAGGCGGCGCGACGACGGCATGGGGGCGAAAACGGGACGGGGGACGGCGGATGTTGAGAGGCGTCACGCGCGGACAGGACACAGGACACAGACACAGAGACACACAGATTGGAAAGGGAGGGTGCGCGGTAGTAGTTGGGAATGTGCGTACCGTGCGGGATGGGAGTGGGCGAGGAACACGGTCGTGGCCCCTGTTTGTGGGTGCGTGTGATGACGTCGGTGTGTTGTGGGAAGGGAAGGTGCTGTGGCGGCGGCGCGTAATGGGCGTAGGCCGAAAAGAGAAAGGAACGTGGGCAGTGTGTTGGCAAGCGTCGGTTCGACTGCGACGTTGATGGGCAGGGCAAGGTTAATGGTGGTAGGAGTAGGCGTGTGGGCGCAAAAAATCTGCCGCTGCAGGCGGTGCCGTAACCGCCATGGGGCGGGAAGGAGAGAGGGCCAAAGAAAGAAAGAAAGAAGAAAACAAAATAAAAAAAAAAAAGGAGGGGGGGGGGGGGCGAAAGGAAGGCAGGAAGGACAAGAGGCGAGGCGACGGCTTGCTTTGTGTATCGGTCGGTCTCTGGCTATGCTTCGTTTTCTGCAGCAGGGTCGGTGCGCGGCGTGGCTCGCGGCAGTGGGAACGCCTGGCGGCTGGACGGCCAGCAATGCGGTTGGATGGGCGGCCACAGCACCGCACCTGTGCCCGAGGAGGAGACGCTGGCGGCGGGCCCTGAGGTGAGGCCGGCTCGGCTCGGCTGGGGCTGTGGATGTGTAGGTGTGCGCCGCTGCTGCAACAACGAGTAAAACGCGAGAAGAAGGGATGGCGGTAGAGAGAAAAAAAAAAAAAAGGTCGTGTTGTGTTGATGCGCAGGCAGACGCGTACAGAGAGACGAGCCCGGTCTGCAGCAGGGTGTGGCCGTGCCGAGTGCAGAGCAGCGGCGGCTCGGTTCGGTTCGGTTCGGCCCGGCGGGCCGCGCTGTTGTCGCGGACGTGAGCGCCCCCTGGCGGGTGGCCGGAGGCGGCGCGGCGTGTTGGACGTGTGGCTGGTGGCAGTGCACAATTTGCGAGTGGCTGGCGGTGTGGCGTGGCGGTTGGCGCGTCGGGCGGCGGAGAGGGAGAGAGAGGAGAGGTATGTGTTGCGGGCGCCCTTTGCTGCGCTGCGTCGTTGCGTGTGCCGTACAGGGCGGGCGCTTGTCGACTGTGTGGGCGGTGTGGCGAATTGGCGTGAAACGGCTGCCGAGAGGTGTGTGGTAGCGAGCCGGTCGGTGTCAGTGCGAAGGGGAATGTGCGTGCGTTTGGCGGTTTCGGTGTGCTTTTTGCGGCGTGAGAGTGGGAATTAGTGGGGCCGGCTGTTGTGTTTGTTCCTTGTGTCTTGTGTCGTGTAGGTAGCTTGATGGCAACGTGGAAGGACGCCGGTTTCGTTTCGAGCCTTGCGTGTGGTTGTCGACGTTGACTGGTTGGCGTGTGCCGATGCACGTGCATGTGTGGGTCGCGAGTGCGTTTTTGGCTGGCTGTGTGTGTGTGTGTGTTTTGGGGGGGAAGGGGGAGGCGGTGGTGAAAGTGCAGTCGTTGCCACGGGCGTCGTCGGGTCGGGTGGGGCTGGGGCTGTGCGTCGTGGCGGAAAGGTGGTAGGTTGCGGGAAGCGAGCCCGTCGTTGACGGTGTCGCGTGAGTTGTGAATCGAGTGGGGCGCGGGGCGCGGGGCGCGGGACAGGAGCAGCGTGCCGCTGCGTCGTGGTCGTCAGCAGAGGCTGTGCGTGTGCTTGTCCTTTTTGTGGGCGGTTCGTGCGAGGCGTTTTTGTTTTGTGTTGCCCTAGTTGTTAGTTTATTTTGTTTGTGTTTGTTATTTTGAGACGACGACTGGTTGGTGGCGTGCGCGCGAAGTGGCGGTGTGCGCTTCCCGTGTCGTTTGTGTTGTTTTTTTTTTGTTTTTGTTTTTGTGTGTTTTTTTTTGCACTGGGCCCCGGGGGGTGGGTGGGTGCGTGCGTGTGTGTCGATTGCCGGCTGGCGAAAGGTGCGCCATCGGCGGGGTGGGTCGCCGGCACGAGTAGAGGCGGCGGCGTTGTTGCTGTTGTTGTGTGGTGTTTGTTTTGTTCGGCTGTGTCGGCGAGCTGTGTTGCGGTGCGTGTGAATGGTGGTGCAAAAGTGCTGGCGTTGGGGCTGCGACTGCGACGGCGGCGAGCCGCGGGCGCGCATGATAGTGATGTTGTGAACAGCGGCTGTGTACGGTAGTGGTGTTGTTGTAGCACGACGTGCATCCGGGCCGGCGCGGAAAGCGCAGTTGCGGGCGGTTGCCCTTCGGTGCCAGCCATGTCGCGTGAGCGGCGGGTTGCTGTGGTGTCGACACGTGGTGCTCTGGGTTGTTGTGTGGTGCCCTTTGGCCGGTGGGGGTGGTTCGCGTGCGTCTCGTTCGCGCTCGGTATCTGGTCGTGGTCGTGCTGCTCCCCCGTCTGTCGGCGGTTTTCGACGTCGTCTGTACGTTTTTGTCCGTTTGCGGCGGTGCCTGCCGACGTCGTCCCGTCGCGACCTTTCAACCGAAAGTGTGGCGCCCGAAGGTGAACGAACGTAACCCTGACCTCGGCGCTTTACGCTGAGCCGAGCGAACCGAACCGAACCTAACCTGTGGTGTGGTGAGGTGAGCTCAGCCTGTGAGCCCCAAACGTCTACGTAAGGTAAGCTGTCCGGCGGCTCACGCCTCACGTTTTGAACGCTTTTTTAACCTACGTTTGACGCTTCTTAACCTAGCACTGACCCCTTAACCTAACGTGTAACGTAACCTAACGTAACCTAACCTAACCTAACCTAACCTAACCTAACCTAACCTAACCTCTGACGCCTGACGTGTTTGAATGCTTAACCTAAGTTTGACGCTTAACCTAACCCAAGTCCCCTTAACCTAACCCACGTCCACCTAACCTAACCGAACCTAACCTAGACGTGTAAACGTAATGTGTAACGCGCAACGTGTAAGGTCGGCTGTCGTGTGTGCTGACGGCAGATTGGGTTGGTCTGTAGATTCGGATTGCGGTTTGCCTCGGTCGAGGGGTTGGGTCGGAAGCGGCGAGGGGCGGCGGCGCCTGTTGCGCAGGCGGCGTCCGTTTGCGGCGGGCAATTGTTGAGAAACGGCTGTGAATGTTGGCGGGCGAGAGGAGGAGGACGGCGCGCGATGTGGCCCGACGGCTGCGGGCCGATCGGGAAACGGCGGGAGGGCGACGGAAGGCGATGGGGCGGCGGAGGCGCGTTTGCACGGCCGTCATCGCCGCACGCCTCGGCTTGTGTGGCTGTGGCGCCGGCCGCGCTGGCCGGGCTGCCGCGGCGACGGTGTGGGAGTTTTGCCGAAGGTTTGGCCATTGTGGCGGGTCGTCGGCTGGGGCTGTGGGGGCGGCATTTGGGCGGGGGCGGCGATTCTCGGCGGGCCGACCCAGGCTGTAGCGCGCGGTAGCTGCAGTTTGGCCGTGGTTTGCGGCGCTGCCGTGGCGACTGGTTGGCGACTGTGGTGTGGCTGTGTGTAGCCCCATCCTCGGTGGTTTGAAAGGCGCGGGCGGTTGTGGCGCAGCTTTGGGGCTGCTCCGCACAGGCTGTCGGACGTTGGGCGGTAGCAAGCGCGGGAGGCGCGGCGCGGCGGCGCGCAGAGTGGCGGCCGCTCTCTCGGCCGTCCGCGCCCGCCCGCGACACTGGCTGGGCCCTTGTGATTCTCATCGGTCTCCGAGCAGCCGAGCTGTGTGCACACGCGGGGGGTGCGCTGCGAACTTTTAAGTTTGAAGTGCTCCCACTGCGTGTTAAAAAAGCAAGTGTGTCCTGATAGGGCCGTCTTACTAGTGATAGGCGAGATCCTCCGGATAGCCGGATGGGCTAGGAATGTTTAGCATAGGGAATGAAGAGGCACCAGGGCCTCCTCACCAGGCAGTCGACCGACAGGTGGCCGACTCCCTGGGCGGGGTACGTCCGCGCGCCTCCAGAAAAGATTTGAACCATAGGGCAAAGTCAGCATCCGCGGACAGGGCTAGGACTAGGTCTGAGTCTGTGAACCCCCACCCCTCCCGCCGAAACCCCGTTTCGACGAAACAAGACCACTCACACACGTCGCTGGAACGCTGCGGCAACATGACACTCCCGACCAGCGAAACACAGCACGCCAAATCCACGGCAAGCAGAGACGACAAAATGGCCGCCAAGCACCGGCAGGAGCTAGCGCGCCACAACATCACCGACAACAATGTTCCATACAATTCAGACAGCGACGACGCTGTAACGAACACAGGCAACCCCAAGTTCTCAAGTGACGAGGAAATGGAATTTGACGATGGCCAGGGAGAATTCCAACGAGCCAGGAAAACCCTAAAAAGAAAAAACTCGTCAGAAACAGAAGCGCCGAACAAGTTCACCATCCCAACGACGAACAGATACGACGCACTGAATGACAACACCACAAACCTGAACGCCGCTAATGACACACCAGCGGGCTCCCCACCTCAACAGCAGACGACAACTGCACCGGCACAACGAGCGGTCCCAAAAAGACCGCGCGTCCCGCCGATCACAATCGAATATCCAGGGCACTATTTAACCCTGAACAAAACCCTAAAGCAGTATATGGAAGGCCCCATCAAAGCCATCCATAAAGGAAAATCAATCAAATACCATTTTGACTCGATAAAGGACCAACGCACAGCGCTGGACTTCTTCAACCACCACCGAATCGGCAACTTCACCCACCAACCACAAGCCGACAGACAACTGAAAGTGGTCATAAAGGGCCTACCAAACACCGTCAAAGAACAAGAAATAGAAGAAGAATTACAACAACACAACTTCGCCACAACCAACATACACCAATACAAAAAGAGGGATGAAAACACGAAGGAGTTACGTCCAATGGATGTCTTTTGTGTAACGCTAGATAAAAAGCCAGAGAACGAGGCAATATATAATACGAGATACCTACTTGACACCAAAATTACGGTAGAATCATACAAAAGCAAAGAAGGCCCCCCACAGTGTAAAAAGTGCCAGGGGTTCTTCCACACAGCAAACTACTGCAATATGCCGACGCGCTGCGTCCGATGTGGCGGAGACCACAGAGCGTTCCAGTGCCCACTACCGAAAGAGGGAACTCTACACTGTGTAAACTGCAATAAGGATGGCCACCCAGCTTCATTCAGAGGCTGTGAAGAATACCAAAAGGCAATTGAAACATACAACAAACAGCGACCACAGAGACAAATGCAAGCACCCAGACCCACAATTCGACCAACGGCAATGCCCACACCTGCAGAGGCCAACCGAACAGGAAGAAGGAACTGGGCAACTCTGCCACCACAAACCAACAACGCCACAGCCACCGCCAACACAAATGGCTTAGAATCAATCCTCAGCTTTGTCAACCAACTAAAAACAATATGGGAAAAAGTCCAAACATCAAACATACTACAACAGATAACAACCATCATAAACAACTTTACTCAAGCACCGGACATTATGTCCAAGATCACAACCGTCATTGGAGGAATGATGACTATCTTCGGCACCTTCAATGGATTTTAGGCCACCAAAGAAGAAACACCTTCGATTCTGCAATTTCAATGCAAATGGAATTGCAAACAAAAGGGAACTACTCAACGAATTCATTGAAGAGGAGAAGATAGACGTCCTTCTTGTCACTGAAACCCACCTACAGCAAAACGCAACACTAAACCTCCGCAACATGATATGCCACAGGACAGATAGAGTCAACAGGAGGGGGGGAGGCACAGCCATATACATCCGTCCCCACATCACTCACCACCCTGAGATCACGCCGCCGATGCACTCACTTGAGGCCACAATTGTACAAATAGAAACGGCGCAAGGAAAAATAGCCCTAGTAGCTGCATACCTCAGCCCCAGAGCAGAACACAATGAACATGACCTCACGTGGATTTTTGACAACCACGAACGGGTCCTCCTATGTGGAGACCTAAATGCGAAGAACGAATCCTGGAACAGCAGAAGGAACAATGAAAGAGGTGACAGACTCCATGAGCTACAAGGTCGCCTCAACGCAGAAATAACAGCCCCAAAAGACATAACATACATCCCTTTCAACAGCCTCCACCGGCCAGACGTACTTGACATCTGCATCACGAAGAACATAGACCCAGAACTAAACCTACAAGTACGAAATACACTAACTTCAGACCACCTTCCAGTAATAGGCCACATCGGTGACGCAATGGAACCCCCACGACCACGACAAACCATCAACGTCGACTGGGCACAATATGAACGGTGGCTAAACAACAACGTCACGCCCACAGCAGAACTAAACACAGAGCAACAAATAGAAGAAGCCATCACCACTATCACAGACAAGATAAGCACAGCCTACAAACGAGCATCCTGCAAAACAACACTCCTAGAGGTCAAACACAACACACTCCCACCACTAATTCAGGACCTCAAATACCTGAAAAACCAGGAACGTCGCAGATGGATCCGCACCAGGGACCCACAAGCAAGAAGGGAAGTCAACAGGCTCACACGGGAAATCCACAAGCGAGCAAAAGAGTGGAAGGCAGAGGTCTGGGAGGACAGGATGTCGGCACTTCAACTACGCCTGCGAGACGACTGGAAGCTCCTAAAGAATCTACGGACATCAAAACAACGCAAACCGGCCCTCAAGGACGAAAACAACATGGTCTTTGACGATCTTAGGCAGGCCGAACTCTTTGCCTCTACATATGAATTACAAAACAGAGTGGAGCAAAGAGCAGCACAACTGCCTGATGAAGAAGAGTTCAACAGAAGAATCCGCACAACAATCCAACAAATAAGGTCAAACCCAATCAACGATGCAGCAGAACTAGCAACCACAGCCGAAGTCCGCACGATTCTACGACGACTTAACAACAATTCCGCGCCTGGACCAGACAAGGTGTCCAATGAACAACTGAAACACCTACCGCGCAAACCGCTCGTACTACTCACCCGCATAATCAACGCATGCCTCCAAAAAAGTCACTTCCCTGACGTGTGGAAAGTGTGCAAAATCGTCCCCATCCCAAAGAAAGGCAAAGACCTTACAAAACCGGAAAACCACCGCCCTATAAGCCTACTACCAACGATGTCTAAAGTGCTGGAACGGGTAATACTCCCACGAATCAGGCAACCTCTTCTAGACAACCACGTCATACGCAGGGAACAGTTCGCTTATCAGGAAACCCTGTCAGCGGAACTGCAACTCCTCAGGATAACAGAATTCATAACAAAAAACATGAACCTCTCCAGATTCACGGCGGCAATCCTCCTGGACGTGGAGAAAGCCTACGACAAAGTATGGAGAGACAACCTGCTAGTTAAACTATATGAGGACACGGATCTCCCCCGCTGCTACCTCAAACTCATAGACGATTACCTCACAAATAGAAGATGTTTTGTGGCCATAAACGGGAAAAGATCTGAAATAAAAACCCTCCACGAGGGCATCCCACAAGGATCAGTCATCTCACCCACACTGTTCACAGTGTACGTGAATGACCTGCCAAAAACCCAGGACACAGTACTGGCCCAGTTCGCCGACGACACGGCGCTACTGGCCAGCAACAGAAGGTTGGATACCACGATCCGGAAGCTGCAGGAGCAAGTCGACCTAACCGAAACATGGGCGAGACTAAACCGGATAAAAATAAATGCGTCAAAAACCGAGGCCATTCTATTCACCAGACGACGCCCGGAACTGCATGAAAGAATAGAAATAAATGGAGAGCGGGTCCCCTGGAAGCAAACAGTCCGCTATCTAGGTGTCACCCTAGACAGAAAAATGACCTTCAAGGCGCACTTGGAGGACAAGAAAACAAAGACCACCAAAGCCATCCATGCCCTATACCCCATCTTGGCTAGCAAAGACATGCTGTCAGTGACGAAACTAAAAATATACAAAACAGTTATACTACCGGCCATGTTATATGGATGCTCCTCCTGGGGCATCACATGCAGAACCAACCTCGCAAAGCTCCAGACGCTGCAAAACAGGTGCTTGAAACTGATCTTGAATGCCCCTCCGTGGACCAGCACCGACAGAATTCACAGGGAACTGGAGATGCCAAGAGTGGTTGAACTCGTAAAGGAGGCAACAACGAGACTAGTGGACAAGGTAAACAGACTCAGACCTGACCTTAACCAGTTAGAGGAGATCGCCACGTACGAACCGGCACCCTGGCACAAAATCAGGGTGCCATTGACCATCATTCGCAACTAAGAGACTAGGATAACTACTGTAGAATAAAAATGGAAACATCAAGAGAACCAGGCCGAGGTCTAGGTGGAAACATCAAGCAAGCGTAGGTAGTACATAGGTTGGAAACATCAAGTAAGGATAGTTAGTACATAGGTTAGAAACATCAAGAAAGTGTAGGTAGTAAATAGGCTAGAAACAGCAAGAAAATGTATTAGCACATAGGATAGAAACATCAACACGTTCTAGGTATGAAAACGCAAAAATTAGTCACTAAATTAGCATAGAAACATCAAGAATGTTAGGATAGACTATGAAACCACAAAAAAGTAGAAAAGAAATAGGCCATGACCAGAGGAAGACCACTAACGAGGCCCTAAAGGACCAAATCAGTGCCCAAAGGGACCTCCAAAGATTCAAAAATGGTGCCCCTATTTATAAATAAATAGCGACCCCAACTAAGTAACCCTACCAGCACACAAGAGGGACCAATCGCCTCAGGCGATAGCACCCTTGCCTTCAACACAAAAAAAAAAAAAAAAAAAAAAAAAAAAAAAAAAAAAAAAAAAAAAAAAAAAAAAAAGTGATTCTCTGCTCTGCTCTGCCGTGCTGTGCTGTGCTTGCGTGCCTGCCGTCCCGCTCGCTCTCGCTCTCGCTCTCGCTGTGTGTTACGCGCGTCGTCGAAATGGCAGATCAGGCGGCTACGAACGAGACTGCTGCGGCACCCGCCGCCACCGGCACTACGAAGAAGGCCAAGTCTGCGTCGTCTGCGAAGAAGCCGCGCGCCAAGCCTGCGCACCCGCGCACCTCTGAGATGGTGACGGCCGCCATCAAGAGTCTGAAGGAGCGCGGCGGGTCGTCGCTGCAGGCGATCAAGAAGTACATAGCCGCGCACTACAAGCTGGACGCGGAGAAGCTGGCGCCGTTTATCAAGAAGTACCTCAAGTCGGCCGTCGTGGCGGGCGAGCTGGTGCAGACGAAGGGGAAGGGCGCGTCCGGCTCGTTCAAGCTTGCCGGCGCCGGCGGCGGGGGGGCGGCCGAGGGCGGCAAGGCTCGTGCTGGCGGTGCCAAGAAGAAGCGCGCCGCTCCGGCCAGCAAGGAGAAGAAGGGCGCCCGTGCGGCCGGCGCAAAGAAGGCTGGTGGCGTGAAGGCGGCGACCGGTCGGAAGGCGGGCGCCGCCAAGAAGGCGTCTGCGGCGTCGGCCGCTCCCGCGGGTGCGAAGAAGGCGGCTGCGGCCAAGCCGGCCAAGGCCAAGTCGCCGTCGAAGGCGAAGAAGGCCGCCAAGGTTCCGACGAAGAAGCCGAAGGCGCCGCGCCCGAAGAAGGCGACGACGCCGTCTAAGGCGAAGGCTTCGCCCAAGAAGAAGAAGTAGAGTAGAGTAGAGGAGAAAGAGATGGGAAAGGAAGGGTTTGGCGCTTGACCCCGTCGTCCCCACCCCCCGTCGTCGTCTAGTGGCGCGCAAGAGACGCGCGGCCCAAAACGGCCCTTCTCAGGGCCATCAAAGCACGTCGGGGAAGGTTTTGATTGTCGTGTTGCGTTTGGTGTGGGTGTCTGTCTGTATGCCCGTGGGGATGCTGTTTGCGTGCCGTGGTGGTTTGATTGCGGGGGTCGGTGGCGGGTGTGGGCGGCGGTAGCGGTAAGCGGTGTTGTTGTTGTCGTGGTTGATTGTCGCCGTGTTTGTGGCGGCGGCCGACGGTTGGTTTTCTGTCACGTTGTTTTGTTTGAATACGTTGGTTGGCTTGCCTGCGTTCGTTCTTCTCGGATGTGTGTCTTGTCTAGTCGTGTCTGGTCTTTGTTTTGTTTCTTTGTGTGTGTTATGTTTTGCAACGGGGGGCACGTTGAGATGTGGAAGGAGTCGGCGGGGATTTCGGTGGCGTGTAGAGCGAGCGAGCGCGCCTGCCTGGCCGTTGGCCGTCGGAGTGGAGTGCGGGTTTTTTTTGTTTTCGAAACGAAAGCGGCGGCCGGCCAGCCACCCGTGCGGTGTGACGTCGGCCGTTGGGTATTGTGCGCTTTGAGCGCCGGGGAGGGATGATGTGTGATTGTTGCGCGCTGCTAGCAGGCAGGCAGAGTGAGCGGGTGTGTGTGGCGGACGGACGGGAAGTGGTGGTTTTTGTTTTTGGGTTGCGGGGCGAGAGGCAGGCGACCGACAAAGTTTGCTCGCGACGGAGAGATGTTAGTGGCCCTGAAAAGGGCCGTTTTTGTTTGTGCGGTGCGGTGCCGCGGCGCGGTTTAGGCGCGCTCGCCGCGGATGCGGCGCGCGAGCTGGATGTCCTTGGGCATGATGGTGACGCGCTTGGCGTGGATTGCGCACAGGTTGGTGTCTTCGAAGAGGCCGACGAGGTAGGCCTCGCTGGCCTCCTGCAGGGCCATGACTGCGGAGCTCTGGAAGCGCAGGTCGGTCTTGAAGTCCTGGGCGATCTCGCGCACTAGGCGCTGGAATGGCAGCTTGCGGATGAGCAGCTCTGTGCTCTTCTGGTAGCGCCTGATTTCTCGCAGGGCGACGGTGCCCGGCCTGTAGCGGTGGGGCTTCTTGACGCCTCCGGTGGCGGGCGCGCTCTTCCTCGCCGCCTTGGTGGCGAGCTGTTTGCGCGGCGCCTTTCCGCCGGTGGACTTGCGGGCCGTTTGCTTTGTGCGGGCCATGGCGGTAGCGTTGGCGGTAGCGGAGCGGCGTGCGTGGAGGTTAGGTGCGGCGCGGCGTCCGGTGCTGCCTTGACAACGGGCCCGCGCGCCTCCGTGCTGCGCTTATATGCCCTCGGTTGCGCGTGGTGGGGGGAGGGCGGGCCAGAGTCTATATAGGGGGGCGGCGGGCGCGCTGGGCGCAGACCGTAGCCGACTCGCCAGCCGCTGCAGCTGCTGTTTGTGCACGTTTTGCTTTGCCCGAGGAAGGAAGGATGACAGGCCGCGGCAAGGGAGGAAAGGGGCTCGGCAAGGGTGGCGCCAAGCGGCACCGCAAGGTGTTGCGCGACAACATCCAGGGCATCACGAAGCCCGCCATCCGCCGCCTGGCTCGCAGGGGCGGCGTGAAGCGCATCTCTGGTCTGATCTACGAGGAGACCCGCGGGGTGCTGAAGGTGTTCCTGGAGAACGTGATCCGCGACGCGGTGACGTACACTGAGCACGCCAAGCGCAAGACTGTGACGGCCATGGACGTGGTGTACGCCCTGAAGAGGCAGGGGCGCACCCTGTACGGTTTCGGCGGTTAGGCTGCGTCGCAGCGGGCGCTGGCCTTCCCGCGGCCGTGCTTGTGGGTGGGAGAGACTAGAAAACGGCCCTTTTCAGGGCCACCACACTGTTCGGAAGTTGAAAAGTGCGAAAGAGTCTGTGTTGTTGTTGTTGTTGTTGCTGCGTGTGTGTGCGCTGTGTTGTTCGTTTGTTTGTTTGTTTGTTTGTTTGTTTGTTTCTTTCTTTCTTTCCGTTTGAGCGACGTGATGTGGCTGGGAGGGGAGAAGGAAAGGAAACGTGTCATGTGGCTGGCTGTGTGTGGAGCTGCTTCGTTTGTGTTTGTTATTGTGTGTCTTTGTATCGATCGCGACGGAGATGGCGGGCTGTGTGTTGTTGTGCGAGAGAGGCGGTAATTATTTGCTTGCGTGGTTTGGCTCTGTGTGTTTGCGGCGGCGTTGGGGTTTCCGAGGCAAGGCGTGTGGGCATAGGCGGCCGGATCAGCTGTTTCGTTCGTGTCGACGGCCGTTGCGCGCGGGAGTGGAGGGCGGTGTGTCGACACGCCTCCCTTTAACAATGGTCATTATTGCTGCCGTTGTCGTTTGGAAGGCGACTCTGCGACCGTGCAAAATGTGTGTGTGTGTGTGTGTGTGTGTGTGTGTGTGTGCGGGCTGTGTGGACGACAAGATGGCGGACGTGCGCCGGCGGCGGCTGTGCTGTGAAAGTGCAAAGTTGAAACAAAACAAGGTGCGGCGAGGACGACTGAAATTTTGCTTTGGACGTAGGTTTGTGTGGTGGCCCTGAAAAGGGCCGATTGTTGTGGGCCGGGCCGAGCCGAGCCGGCAAAGCGCGTTGCGTGCAGGGGAGCACGCGGCGCTGCGATTGCCTGGCCTCCTTTAGGCCTTCTTCTCGGTCTTCTTTGGCAGCAGGACGGCCTGGATGTTGGGTAGGACACCACCCTGTGCGATGGTGACGCCCGACAGGAGCTTGTTGAGCTCCTCGTCGTTGCGGATGGCAAGCTGCAGGTGGCGCGGGATGATGCGCGTCTTCTTGTTGTCGCGGGCCGCGTTTCCGGCCAGCTCGAGCACCTCAGCCGCGAGGTACTCCATGACGGCGGCGAGGTAGACGGGCGCCCCGGCGCCGACGCGCTCTGCGTAGTTTCCCTTGCGCAGGAGGCGGTGGATTCTGCCGACCGGGAACTGGAGCCCAGCCCTGCTTGAGCGGGACTTTGACTTGCCCTTGACTTTGCCTCCCTTTCCGCGTCCGGACATGGCGATGGGCTAGCGACGGTGCACACGAGAAGGAAACGAAAACGACCGGTGCGAGCGGCAGCGAGTCGAGCAGCGGAGTGCGTGCCGGCGCAGCCGGGGTGGGGGTGCTTTATGGGCTCGGGTGCGGCGGCCGGTTGCGCGCGCGCCCCATTGGTCGGCGGCCGCAACAGGGCGAGCTGGTAAAGGTGCGGCGGCGGCTGGCGGCGGGTGCCACTGTGTGGGGAGACGCTGACTAGAGCGGAGCGCTTGCTACTGGTGTTGCTGCTGCCGCCGTACGTTGGTTCGAGATGCCGCCCAAGACTAGCGGGAAGGCCGCCAAGAAGGCTGGCAAGGCGCAGAAGAACATTTCGAAGGGCGACAAGAAGAAGAAGCGCAAGAGGAAGGAGAGCTATGCCATCTACATCTACAAGGTGCTGAAGCAGGTGCACCCTGACACGGGCATCTCGTCGAAGGCGATGAGCATCATGAACAGCTTCGTGAACGACATTTTCGAGCGCATTGCGGCCGAGGCTTCTCGCCTGGCGCACTACAACAAGCGCTCGACCATCACGTCCCGCGAGATCCAGACCGCTGTGCGGCTGTTGCTGCCTGGCGAGCTGGCCAAGCACGCCGTGAGCGAGGGCACGAAGGCGGTGACCAAGTACACGAGCTCCAAGTAAGGAGGTGGCTCTGGAACGGAAGGAAGGATGGAGAGAGAATGCTCCTCCGTTGCGAGAGCGGCAAAACGGCCCTTTTCAGGGCCACCAACTTGCCTTTTGCGGGAAGGGCGGAATTGTTGTTGTTGTTTGTGTGGACGGCTGTGATGTATGTGTGCATTTTGATTGTGGGTGGGGGGGCGCGTCAAAGCGTGTTGCGCGGGGTACGGCCACGAGGTTGGTCGCCGTGGCGTGGAATGGTGGCACGCCTCGTTGGCGTGGTTTTTGACCCATTTGGTGTTGTTGGTGTGTGTGTTACCTGTCTGCGAGGGGGGACAGTGCGATCGCCGACTTTTGTGTCACCGTAACGACGGCCGTTTGCGGGTTTGTTTTTTGCACATCATACATGGCGAGGGTGAAATGTGAAATGTTGTTTTTTTTTGTGGTTTTTGTTTGCCGCCCACTATTCCCTTTGCTGTACGCCGAGTTTGACAATGGTGCGACGTAACTGCAGCGTGGAGGTGTGTGAGTGACGTTGAAATGAACGTGCCATGAAGACGCATTGTTGTTGCATTGTACTGTACGTGTACGGCGACACGCACGATGATGTACCATTCGACTCTGATTTTTGATAGCCGTGTCTGACTGATTGCGTACGACGCACGCACACCGATGTCGTCATTCAAGATGCACGCGTGTCCAGTGCAGTACAGTAAGCGCGACGCTAGACGACGGCGGCGGCGGCGGCGGCCGTTTTTGGCGAATGTCTGTACACGTGTTTGTCTGTGTCCATCCGGTATGTATTTGTTTGTTTGAAAGTGTTTTGTGTGTCGGTGACGTGGTCCGATCCGTCGCCCCCCTGAGTAACTGTCGATCGGCGCGATAGACCGGCGTCACGCAACTGAACCGAAGTCGTGGGCACACCCGTCATACTGTTGTACACCGTCGCGCTGAGAACGGTAACGACAGGTTGACTTTGATCGGTCGAATGTCTGGGCAGAACGTGAGGAAGGAGGCAAGAGTGCAGGAGGAAAGGACAGAGGGGGGGGGGCAAAAGAGAGAGGAAGGGAAAAAGGGGAGAAACGCATTCGTAGAGCAACGGAACGTTCCCGTGTCGGAGGCGTATTGGAGCCGCACTGAAATGCGTTTAACGGCGGCGCGGCTGCAAGTGTCTGCCGTGGTGAACGTTACCTTTGACGGCTGCATTGGCCTTTGCTTTTTGCTTTTGCTTTCGCTTTCGCTTTCCCGGTTGTACGTAACGTTTGTTGGTATGGTTGGTTCTGAGGAAGAGTGTGTGACAGTGCCGTGCCGTCCATGTTCGTGTGCCCTCCCATTGTGTGTATGCTATTGTCTGTGTACTTGAATGATGTATGTAGGTGTTAGTGGACGTGTTTTACCAGTGGGGGGAAATGGATCGTCGATAGTTGGCGTCACTCTGTCACGGTCGAGATGACGCACCCTCCGTACAGAAAGGTGTCGGGAAAGTGTGTGTGTGTGTGTGTGTGTGTGTGTGTGTGTGTGTGTGTGTGCGTGCGTGCGTCCGTGAATTGGCAGTGTTTGGAGGTGGGCGTGCCCTGCATGTGGCCCGGAAGGCTGTTCGTTTGGCGGTAGTGTTGTGTGGACAGGGGAGGGGCATGCGTAACGCTGCTGGCATGGCATTTCGGGAGATGGGAGGGGGCAAACGAGGAAACGAGGAGCGGCGGCCAAAGACGGGACGGGGAGGGGCGCGGTGTGGGTGGCTTGCGCCTGTGCTCGGCGTTGTGGTTTGTGCAAAAGAGGAGGAGAAAAACAATGAGTTGCCAGGGAGGGGAGCGGTGTTGTGTTGTGGTTGTCGTGGTGTAGCCGCAGACGCGGCTGTCAGTGAACGTGGCGAGACGGACGGATGCGCGGAGGGGCGGGGGCGGCGCATTTCGCCGGTGCCGTGCCGTGCCGTGCCATGCCATGCCTGAAAGCCGCGTGGTCGCTGTGTTGTTGGTGGCGTGGGGGCGAGGAGAGTACCGTACGGGTGTGCTTGTGCGCCGGAAATGGCACACTGCGCCTGCCCGTCTTGGAGGCTGATGGCTGTGGTGTGGAAATGGGGCGCGGTGATGTTGAAGCAGTTGAAGAACAGAAAAGAAACCAAGAAGAAAACGGAAGGCGTGATGCGGCGGTGGTGGTGAGAGCGGGAAAAACAAAACAAAACAAAAAAAAAGAAAGAAAAAAAAACAACAAGAAAAAAGAAGGAAAAACAACAAGAAACAAAAAAAGAAAACAAAAAGTCTATCAATATTAAAATGTAAATGGAAATGGAAATGGAAATGGACCCAGGTATAACCTCCCTGCACAAATAGCAGAGAGTCCGATGATAATAAAAATGTGCCAGAATGTTAACGTCCCTACAAAACAAACCCAACGATAATATTAATGAAAGAATGAACCGTATGTAACATTGCAACAGACATAATGGAACCTGATAAATTGTATAAGGGCAGCAGCGTTGACCTTTGGCCCTGTATTCAGAATAAAAAGAGCCAAAGATCGTTACCCCAATGAAAAAGACACTGAAACACGTATGTAACATAGCAGCGATGGCGAGACATTGTAGCATCTGTGACCAGAGAGTTTGCGCTGGACCGCGCGAGTGTTGCGAGCGGTTCTCAGTCAGTCAGTCAGTCAGTCAGTCAGTCAGTCAGTCGTTGCGAGTCTGTAGCTCTGTCTAGTTGAGGGCTGTACTCTGTCAGTAGTCGTCGCGTGCAGTACGCTAATAGTCGTCATGCAGAGCGGTCGGTCAGTAGTAGCAGCCGAGTGCGGTTGTGTGATGTAGGCGGTCGGCAACACTGGTCAAGATGGTGAAGGAGGTATACTGTTAATTAATATAATCATTAGATAATGAAAAATTATATTTATTGTAATTAATTCTCCAACAAGTTCCCCAAAAATAATTTTTATTTCAAAAGCATTTTTCAAAAATGTAATGTTTTATTGAACTAAAGAGTTCGTTGCACTTCCCATTTCATTCCACTTCTTTGAAGAAAAATTTCACTAAAATCACAAAAAAAGAGAATATTATTATTTGCAATGCAGTTCCTCCAAGCGCTGCGCAACAACAAGAGCAGAAATGTGACATCCATTTATTCTGAGGTAAGACTTTAATTCTGATTGTTTTGCACAGGGCCAAAGACCGATATTTCGGCTCAATTGAAGTTTCTTGTCACTGAACGGACTTTAAATGTTGTGAAGAATTTATATTTGAGTCGGATTGCGAATTTCACATTTTTGTTGCCATTTTCAATACCTCTCATTGTGGGCGAGGTTACAATTAGCGCAATGTCCATTAGCATCCGTAAATAACATTGTCCATTATTTTAAATTTTGCGGGGAGGTTACAACACACAAAAAAAAAAAAAAAAACAAAAAAGTTGCATTTATATCCGCTCCTCAATTGTAGATACCCCTTACACAGCTGTGTGCAATGAATGAGTGCTGGCTGGTAATTAATTGCACTCCTTGGAGGGAAATGCCATAGGAAGTAGTCTTTAAAAAGTGAATGTTTTTCGTTAAAAGACAAAAGTTGCTTTAGAAAAAAGTAATAGTGGGGCTTTTGTTGTTGAACAAAATAAGTACAATGAACATACGTTATCAGATTTGCGCAATGCAGCTTCACACTACCTTTTGATTATAACACAATATACTATACATCGTCCCGAACCGTGACCAGAGTCGCGAGACGAGCAGAGCACGCCGCCGACGCCCGCTCAGTACAACCGTCCACCCGCTACTACTGTCGACCGACTACTACCTCTCCCGACTCGCGCTACAATATATATAACAACTGTTCCTGGCGACCCGGTGCGTGCCACTACTGTCGTCTGGCGCGGTCCAAGCGCCGACTAGCAACGATAAATAACTCTCTGGTCAGACAGAGATGCTGTCATGCCTCGCCATCGCTCTGGTAACGAATACATACGTGTTGCAGCGTGCGTACCACCGGAACACGCAGTGGCGGAGCCAAAGACTGTGTTGTCGAGGTCGAGTGCGAGCGGGAAGAGAGGCAGCGTCGGCACGGAGATGCAAGCGAGCGAGACGCACGGGGGCTGCGGCGTGGCGCGTTTGCGGTCGGCGCCTTTGGTGGCAACGGCCGGGACAAGCAGCGGTGTATGGTGTGGTGCGGGGCGGACAGGGGCGGCGGTGGACGGGGAGGAGGCGGCGCGACGACGGCATGGGGGCGAAAACGGGACGGGGGACGGCGGATGTTGAGAGGCGTCACGCGCGGACAGGACACAGGACACAGACACAGAGACACACAGATTGGAAAGGGAGGGTGCGCGGTAGTAGTTGGGAATGTGCGTACCGTGCGGGATGGGAGTGGGCGAGGAACACGGTCGTGGCCCCTGTTTGTGGGTGCGTGTGATGACGTCGGTGTGTTGTGGGAAGGGAAGGTGCTGTGGCGGCGGCGCGTAATGGGCGTAGGCCGAAAAGAGAAAGGAACGTGGGCAGTGTGTTGGCAAGCGTCGGTTCGACTGCGACGTTGATGGGCAGGGCAAGGTTAATGGTGGTAGGAGTAGGCGTGTGGGCGCAAAAAATCTGCCGCTGCAGGCGGTGCCGTAACCGCCATGGGGCGGGAAGGAGAGAGGGCCAAAGAAAGAAAGAAAGAAGAAAACAAAATAAAAAAAAAAAAGGAGGGGGGGGGGGGGCGAAAGGAAGGCAGGAAGGACAAGAGGCGAGGCGACGGCTTGCTTTGTGTATCGGTCGGTCTCTGGCTATGCTTCGTTTTCTGCAGCAGGGTCGGTGCGCGGCGTGGCTCGCGGCAGTGGGAACGCCTGGCGGCTGGACGGCCAGCAATGCGGTTGGATGGGCGGCCACAGCACCGCACCTGTGCCCGAGGAGGAGACGCTGGCGGCGGGCCCTGAGGTGAGGCCGGCTCGGCTCGGCTGGGGCTGTGGATGTGTAGGTGTGCGCCGCTGCTGCAACAACGAGTAAAACGCGAGAAGAAGGGATGGCGGTAGAGAGAAAAAAAAAAAAAAGGTCGTGTTGTGTTGATGCGCAGGCAGACGCGTACAGAGAGACGAGCCCGGTCTGCAGCAGGGTGTGGCCGTGCCGAGTGCAGAGCAGCGGCGGCTCGGTTCGGTTCGGTTCGGCCCGGCGGGCCGCGCTGTTGTCGCGGACGTGAGCGCCCCCTGGCGGGTGGCCGGAGGCGGCGCGGCGTGTTGGACGTGTGGCTGGTGGCAGTGCACAATTTGCGAGTGGCTGGCGGTGTGGCGTGGCGGTTGGCGCGTCGGGCGGCGGAGAGGGAGAGAGAGGAGAGGTATGTGTTGCGGGCGCCCTTTGCTGCGCTGCGTCGTTGCGTGTGCCGTACAGGGCGGGCGCTTGTCGACTGTGTGGGCGGTGTGGCGAATTGGCGTGAAACGGCTGCCGAAGGTGTGTGGTAGCGAGCCGGTCGGTGTCAGTGCGAAGGGGAATGTGCGTGCGTTTGGCGGTTTCGGTGTGCTTTTTGCGGCGTGAGAGTGGGAATTAGTGGGGCCGGCTGTTGTGTTTGTTCCTTGTGTCTTGTGTCGTGTAGGTAGCTTGATGGCAACGTGGAAGGACGCCGGTTTCGTTTCGAGCCTTGCGTGTGGTTGTCGACGTTGACTGGTTGGCGTGTGCCGATGCACGTGCATGTGTGGGTCGCGAGTGCGTTTTTGGCTGGCTGTGTGTGTGTGTGTGTTTTGGGGGGGAAGGGGGAGGCGGTGGTGAAAGTGCAGTCGTTGCCACGGGCGTCGTCGGGTCGGGTGGGGCTGGGGCTGTGCGTCGTGGCGGAAAGGTGGTAGGTTGCGGGAAGCGAGCCCGTCGTTGACGGTGTCGCGTGAGTTGTGAATCGAGTGGGGCGCGGGGCGCGGGGCGCGGGACAGGAGCAGCGTGCCGCTGCGTCGTGGTCGTCAGCAGAGGCTGTGCGTGTGCTTGTCCTTTTTGTGGGCGGTTCGTGCGAGGCGTTTTTGTTTTGTGTTGCCCTAGTTGTTAGTTTATTTTGTTTGTGTTTGTTATTTTGAGACGACGACTGGTTGGTGGCGTGCGCGCGAAGTGGCGGTGTGCGCTTCCCGTGTCGTTTGTGTTGTTTTTTTTTTGTTTTTGTTTTTGTGTGTTTTTTTTTTGCACTGGGCCCCGGGGGGTGGGTGGGTGCGTGCGTGTGTGTCGATTGCCGGCTGGCGAAAGGTGCGCCATCGGCGGGGTGGGTCGCCGGCACGAGTAGAGGCGGCGGCGTTGTTGCTGTTGTTGTGTGGTGTTTGTTTTGTTCGGCTGTGTCGGCGAGCTGTGTTGCGGTGCGTGTGAATGGTGGTGCAAAAGTGCTGGCGTTGGGGCTGCGACTGCGACGGCGGCGAGCCGCGGGCGCGCATGATAGTGATGTTGTGAACAGCGGCTGTGTACGGTAGTGGTGTTGTTGTAGCACGACGTGCATCCGGGCCGGCGCGGAAAGCGCAGTTGCGGGCGGTTGCCCTTCGGTGCCAGCCATGTCGCGTGAGCGGCGGGTTGCTGTGGTGTCGACACGTGGTGCTCTGGGTTGTTGTGTGGTGCCCTTTGGCCGGTGGGGGTGGTTCGCGTGCGTCTCGTTCGCGCTCGGTATCTGGTCGTGGTCGTGCTGCTCCCCCGTCTGTCGGCGGTTTTCGACGTCGTCTGTACGTTTTTGTCCGTTTGCGGCGGTGCCTGCCGACGTCGTCCCGTCGCGACCTTTCAACCGAAAGTGTGGCGCCCGAAGGTGAACGAACGTAACCCTGACCTCGGCGCTTTACGCTGAGCCGAGCGAACCGAACCGAACCTAACCTGTGGTGTGGTGAGGTGAGCTCAGCCTGTGAGCCCCAAACGTCTACGTAAGGTAAGCTGTCCGGCGGCTCACGCCTCACGTTTTGAACGCTTTTTTAACCTACGTTTGACGCTTCTTAACCTAGCACTGACCCCTTAACCTAACGTGTAACGTAACCTAACGTAACCTAACCTAACCTAACCTAACCTAACCTAACCTAACCTAACCTCTGACGCCTGACGTGTTTGAATGCTTAACCTAAGTTTGACGCTTAACCTAACCCAAGTCCCCTTAACCTAACCCACGTCCACCTAACCTAACCGAACCTAACCTAGACGTGTAAACGTAATGTGTAACGCGCAACGTGTAAGGTCGGCTGTCGTGTGTGCTGACGGCAGATTGGGTTGGTCTGTAGATTCGGATTGCGGTTTGCCTCGGTCGAGGGGTTGGGTCGGAAGCGGCGAGGGGCGGCGGCGCCTGTTGCGCAGGCGGCGTCCGTTTGCGGCGGGCAATTGTTGAGAAACGGCTGTGAATGTTGGCGGGCGAGAGGAGGAGGACGGCGCGCGATGTGGCCCGACGGCTGCGGGCCGATCGGGAAACGGCGGGAGGGCGACGGAAGGCGATGGGGCGGCGGAGGCGCGTTTGCACGGCCGTCATCGCCGCACGCCTCGGCTTGTGTGGCTGTGGCGCCGGCCGCGCTGGCCGGGCTGCCGCGGCGACGGTGTGGGAGTTTTGCCGAAGGTTTGGCCATTGTGGCGGGTCGTCGGCTGGGGCTGTGGGGGCGGCATTTGGGCGGGGGCGGCGATTCTCGGCGGGCCGACCCAGGCTGTAGCGCGCGGTAGCTGCAGTTTGGCCGTGGTTTGCGGCGCTGCCGTGGCGACTGGTTGGCGACTGTGGTGTGGCTGTGTGTAGCCCCATCCTCGGTGGTTTGAAAGGCGCGGGCGGTTGTGGCGCAGCTTTGGGGCTGCTCCGCACAGGCTGTCGGACGTTGGGCGGTAGCAAGCGCGGGAGGCGCGGCGCGGCGGCGCGCAGAGTGGCGGCCGCTCTCTCGGCCGTCCGCGCCCGCCCGCGACACTGGCTGGGCCCTTGTGATTCTCATCGGTCTCCGAGCAGCCGAGCTGTGTGCACACGCGGGGGGTGCGCTGCGAACTTTTAAGTTTGAAGTGCTCCCACTGCGTGTTAAAAAAGCAAGTGTGTCCTGATAGGGCCGTCTTACTAGTGATAGGCGAGATCCTCCGGATAGCCGGATGGGCTAGGAATGTTTAGCATAGGGAATGAAGAGGCACCAGGGCCTCCTCACCAGGCAGTCGACCGACAGGTGGCCGACTCCCTGGGCGGGGTACGTCCGCGCGCCTCCAGAAAAGATTTGAACCATAGGGCAAAGTCAGCATCCGCGGACAGGGCTAGGACTAGGTCTGAGTCTGTGAACCCCCACCCCTCCCGCCGAAACCCCGTTTCGACGAAACAAGACCACTCACACACGTCGCTGGAACGCTGCGGCAACATGACACTCCCGACCAGCGAAACACAGCACGCCAAATCCACGGCAAGCAGAGACGACAAAATGGCCGCCAAGCACCGGCAGGAGCTAGCGCGCCACAACATCACCGACAACAATGTTCCATACAATTCAGACAGCGACGACGCTGTAACGAACACAGGCAACCCCAAGTTCTCAAGTGACGAGGAAATGGAATTTGACGATGGCCAGGGAGAATTCCAACGAGCCAGGAAAACCCTAAAAAGAAAAAACTCGTCAGAAACAGAAGCGCCGAACAAGTTCACCATCCCAACGACGAACAGATACGACGCACTGAATGACAACACCACAAACCTGAACGCCGCTAATGACACACCAGCGGGCTCCCCACCTCAACAGCAGACGACAACTGCACCGGCACAACGAGCGGTCCCAAAAAGACCGCGCGTCCCGCCGATCACAATCGAATATCCAGGGCACTATTTAACCCTGAACAAAACCCTAAAGCAGTATATGGAAGGCCCCATCAAAGCCATCCATAAAGGAAAATCAATCAAATACCATTTTGACTCGATAAAGGACCAACGCACAGCGCTGGACTTCTTCAACCACCACCGAATCGGCAACTTCACCCACCAACCACAAGCCGACAGACAACTGAAAGTGGTCATAAAGGGCCTACCAAACACCGTCAAAGAACAAGAAATAGAAGAAGAATTACAACAACACAACTTCGCCACAACCAACATACACCAATACAAAAAGAGGGATGAAAACACGAAGGAGTTACGTCCAATGGATGTCTTTTGTGTAACGCTAGATAAAAAGCCAGAGAACGAGGCAATATATAATACGAGATACCTACTTGACACCAAAATTACGGTAGAATCATACAAAAGCAAAGAAGGCCCCCCACAGTGTAAAAAGTGCCAGGGGTTCTTCCACACAGCAAACTACTGCAATATGCCGACGCGCTGCGTCCGATGTGGCGGAGACCACAGAGCGTTCCAGTGCCCACTACCGAAAGAGGGAACTCTACACTGTGTAAACTGCAATAAGGATGGCCACCCAGCTTCATTCAGAGGCTGTGAAGAATACCAAAAGGCAATTGAAACATACAACAAACAGCGACCACAGAGACAAATGCAAGCACCCAGACCCACAATTCGACCAACGGCAATGCCCACACCTGCAGAGGCCAACCGAACAGGAAGAAGGAACTGGGCAACTCTGCCACCACAAACCAACAACGCCACAGCCACCGCCAACACAAATGGCTTAGAATCAATCCTCAGCTTTGTCAACCAACTAAAAACAATATGGGAAAAAGTCCAAACATCAAACATACTACAACAGATAACAACCATCATAAACAACTTTACTCAAGCACCGGACATTATGTCCAAGATCACAACCGTCATTGGAGGAATGATGACTATCTTCGGCACCTTCAATGGATTTTAGGCCACCAAAGAAGAAACACCTTCGATTCTGCAATTTCAATGCAAATGGAATTGCAAACAAAAGGGAACTACTCAACGAATTCATTGAAGAGGAGAAGATAGACGTCCTTCTTGTCACTGAAACCCACCTACAGCAAAACGCAACACTAAACCTCCGCAACATGATATGCCACAGGACAGATAGAGTCAACAGGAGGGGGGGAGGCACAGCCATATACATCCGTCCCCACATCACTCACCACCCTGAGATCACGCCGCCGATGCACTCACTTGAGGCCACAATTGTACAAATAGAAACGGCGCAAGGAAAAATAGCCCTAGTAGCTGCATACCTCAGCCCCAGAGCAGAACACAATGAACATGACCTCACGTGGATTTTTGACAACCACGAACGGGTCCTCCTATGTGGAGACCTAAATGCGAAGAACGAATCCTGGAACAGCAGAAGGAACAATGAAAGAGGTGACAGACTCCATGAGCTACAAGGTCGCCTCAACGCAGAAATAACAGCCCCAAAAGACATAACATACATCCCTTTCAACAGCCTCCACCGGCCAGACGTACTTGACATCTGCATCACGAAGAACATAGACCCAGAACTAAACCTACAAGTACGAAATACACTAACTTCAGACCACCTTCCAGTAATAGGCCACATCGGTGACGCAATGGAACCCCCACGACCACGACAAACCATCAACGTCGACTGGGCACAATATGAACGGTGGCTAAACAACAACGTCACGCCCACAGCAGAACTAAACACAGAGCAACAAATAGAAGAAGCCATCACCACTATCACAGACAAGATAAGCACAGCCTACAAACGAGCATCCTGCAAAACAACACTCCTAGAGGTCAAACACAACACACTCCCACCACTAATTCAGGACCTCAAATACCTGAAAAACCAGGAACGTCGCAGATGGATCCGCACCAGGGACCCACAAGCAAGAAGGGAAGTCAACAGGCTCACACGGGAAATCCACAAGCGAGCAAAAGAGTGGAAGGCAGAGGTCTGGGAGGACAGGATGTCGGCACTTCAACTACGCCTGCGAGACGACTGGAAGCTCCTAAAGAATCTACGGACATCAAAACAACGCAAACCGGCCCTCAAGGACGAAAACAACATGGTCTTTGACGATCTTAGGCAGGCCGAACTCTTTGCCTCTACATATGAATTACAAAACAGAGTGGAGCAAAGAGCAGCACAACTGCCTGATGAAGAAGAGTTCAACAGAAGAATCCGCACAACAATCCAACAAATAAGGTCAAACCCAATCAACGATGCAGCAGAACTAGCAACCACAGCCGAAGTCCGCACGATTCTACGACGACTTAACAACAATTCCGCGCCTGGACCAGACAAGGTGTCCAATGAACAACTGAAACACCTACCGCGCAAACCGCTCGTACTACTCACCCGCATAATCAACGCATGCCTCCAAAAAAGTCACTTCCCTGACGTGTGGAAAGTGTGCAAAATCGTCCCCATCCCAAAGAAAGGCAAAGACCTTACAAAACCGGAAAACCACCGCCCTATAAGCCTACTACCAACGATGTCTAAAGTGCTGGAACGGGTAATACTCCCACGAATCAGGCAACCTCTTCTAGACAACCACGTCATACGCAGGGAACAGTTCGCTTATCAGGAAACCCTGTCAGCGGAACTGCAACTCCTCAGGATAACAGAATTCATAACAAAAAACATGAACCTCTCCAGATTCACGGCGGCAATCCTCCTGGACGTGGAGAAAGCCTACGACAAAGTATGGAGAGACAACCTGCTAGTTAAACTATATGAGGACACGGATCTCCCCCGCTGCTACCTCAAACTCATAGACGATTACCTCACAAATAGAAGATGTTTTGTGGCCATAAACGGGAAAAGATCTGAAATAAAAACCCTCCACGAGGGCATCCCACAAGGATCAGTCATCTCACCCACACTGTTCACAGTGTACGTGAATGACCTGCCAAAAACCCAGGACACAGTACTGGCCCAGTTCGCCGACGACACGGCGCTACTGGCCAGCAACAGAAGGTTGGATACCACGATCCGGAAGCTGCAGGAGCAAGTCGACCTAACCGAAACATGGGCGAGACTAAACCGGATAAAAATAAATGCGTCAAAAACCGAGGCCATTCTATTCACCAGACGACGCCCGGAACTGCATGAAAGAATAGAAATAAATGGAGAGCGGGTCCCCTGGAAGCAAACAGTCCGCTATCTAGGTGTCACCCTAGACAGAAAAATGACCTTCAAGGCGCACTTGGAGGACAAGAAAACAAAGACCACCAAAGCCATCCATGCCCTATACCCCATCTTGGCTAGCAAAGACATGCTGTCAGTGACGAAACTAAAAATATACGAAACAGTTATACTACCGGCCATGTTATATGGATGCTCCTCCTGGGGCATCACATGCAGAACCAACCTCGCAAAGCTCCAGACGCTGCAAAACAGGTGCTTGAAACTGATCTTGAATGCCCCTCCGTGGACCAGCACCGACAGAATTCACAGGGAACTGGAGATGCCAAGAGTGGTTGAACTCGTAAAGGAGGCAACAACGAGACTAGTGGACAAGGTAAACAGACTCAGACCTGACCTTAACCAGTTAGAGGAGATCGCCACGTACGAACCGGCACCCTGGCACAAAATCAGGGTGCCATTGACCATCATTCGCAACTAAGAGACTAGGATAACTACTGTAGAATAAAAATGGAAACATCAAGAGAACCAGGCCGAGGTCTAGGTGGAAACATCAAGCAAGCGTAGGTAGTACATAGGTTGGAAACATCAAGTAAGGATAGTTAGTACATAGGTTAGAAACATCAAGAAAGTGTAGGTAGTAAATAGGCTAGAAACAGCAAGAAAATGTATTAGCACATAGGATAGAAACATCAACACGTTCTAGGTATGAAAACGCAAAAATTAGTCACTAAATTAGCATAGAAACATCAAGAATGTTAGGATAGACTATGAAACCACAAAAAAGTAGAAAAGAAATAGGCCATGACCAGAGGAAGACCACTAACGAGGCCCTAAAGGACCAAATCAGTGCCCAAAGGGACCTCCAAAGATTCAAAAATGGTGCCCCTATTTATAAATAAATAGCGACCCCAACTAAGTAACCCTACCAGCACACAAGAGGGACCAATCGCCTCAGGCGATAGCACCCTTGCCTTCAACACACAAAAAAAAAAAAAAAAAAAAAAAAAAAAAAAAAAAAAAAAAAAAAAAAAAAAAAAAGTGATTCTCTGCTCTGCTCTGCCGTGCTGTGCTGTGCTTGCGTGCCTGCCGTCCCGCTCGCTCTCGCTGTGTGTTACGCGCGTCGTCGAAATGGCAGATCAGGCGGCTACGAACGAGACTGCTGCGGCACCCGCCGCCACCGGCACTACGAAGAAGGCCAAGTCTGCGTCGTCTGCGAAGAAGCCGCGCGCCAAGCCTGCGCACCCGCGCACCTCTGAGATGGTGACGGCCGCCATCAAGAGTCTGAAGGAGCGCGGCGGGTCGTCGCTGCAGGCGATCAAGAAGTACATAGCCGCGCACTACAAGCTGGACGCGGAGAAGCTGGCGCCGTTTATCAAGAAGTACCTCAAGTCGGCCGTCGTGGCGGGCGAGCTGGTGCAGACGAAGGGGAAGGGCGCGTCCGGCTCGTTCAAGCTTGCCGGCGCCGGCGGCGGGGGGGCGGCCGAGGGCGGCAAGGCTCGTGCTGGCGGTGCCAAGAAGAAGCGCGCCGCTCCGGCCAGCAAGGAGAAGAAGGGCGCCCGTGCGGCCGGCGCAAAGAAGGCTGGTGGCGTGAAGGCGGCGACCGGTCGGAAGGCGGGCGCCGCCAAGAAGGCGTCTGCGGCGTCGGCCGCTCCCGCGGGTGCGAAGAAGGCGGCTGCGGCCAAGCCGGCCAAGGCCAAGTCGCCGTCGAAGGCGAAGAAGGCCGCCAAGGTTCCGACGAAGAAGCCGAAGGCGCCGCGCCCGAAGAAGGCGACGACGCCGTCTAAGGCGAAGGCTTCGCCCAAGAAGAAGAAGTAGAGTAGAGTAGAGGAGAAAGAGATGGGAAAGGAAGGGTTTGGCGCTTGACCCCGTCGTCCCCACCCCCCGTCGTCGTCTAGTGGCGCGCAAGAGACGCGCGGCCCAAAACGGCCCTTCTCAGGGCCATCAAAGCACGTCGGGGAAGGTTTTGATTGTCGTGTTGCGTTTGGTGTGGGTGTCTGTCTGTATGCCCGTGGGGATGCTGTTTGCGTGCCGTGGTGGTTTGATTGCGGGGGTCGGTGGCGGGTGTGGGCGGCGGTAGCGGTAAGCGGTGTTGTTGTTGTCGTGGTTGATTGTCGCCGTGTTTGTGGCGGCGGCCGACGGTTGGTTTTCTGTCACGTTGTTTTGTTTGAATACGTTGGTTGGCTTGCCTGCGTTCGTTCTTCTCGGATGTGTGTCTTGTCTAGTCGTGTCTGGTCTTTGTTTTGTTTCTTTGTGTGTGTTATGTTTTGCAACGGGGGGCACGTTGAGATGTGGAAGGAGTCGGCGGGGATTTCGGTGGCGTGTAGAGCGAGCGAGCGCGCCTGCCTGGCCGTTGGCCGTCGGAGTGGAGTGCGGGTTTTTTTTGTTTTCGAAACGAAAGCGGCGGCCGGCCAGCCACCCGTGCGGTGTGACGTCGGCCGTTGGGTATTGTGCGCTTTGAGCGCCGGGGAGGGATGATGTGTGATTGTTGCGCGCTGCTAGCAGGCAGGCAGAGTGAGCGGGTGTGTGTGGCGGACGGACGGGAAGTGGTGGTTTTTGTTTTTGGGTTGCGGGGCGAGAGGCAGGCGACCGACAAAGTTTGCTCGCGACGGAGAGATGTTAGTGGCCCTGAAAAGGGCCGTTTTTGTTTGTGCGGTGCGGTGCCGCGGCGCGGTTTAGGCGCGCTCGCCGCGGATGCGGCGCGCGAGCTGGATGTCCTTGGGCATGATGGTGACGCGCTTGGCGTGGATTGCGCACAGGTTGGTGTCTTCGAAGAGGCCGACGAGGTAGGCCTCGCTGGCCTCCTGCAGGGCCATGACTGCGGAGCTCTGGAAGCGCAGGTCGGTCTTGAAGTCCTGGGCGATCTCGCGCACTAGGCGCTGGAATGGCAGCTTGCGGATGAGCAGCTCTGTGCTCTTCTGGTAGCGCCTGATTTCTCGCAGGGCGACGGTGCCCGGCCTGTAGCGGTGGGGCTTCTTGACGCCTCCGGTGGCGGGCGCGCTCTTCCTCGCCGCCTTGGTGGCGAGCTGTTTGCGCGGCGCCTTTCCGCCGGTGGACTTGCGGGCCGTTTGCTTTGTGCGGGCCATGGCGGTAGCGTTGGCGGTAGCGGAGCGGCGTGCGTGGAGGTTAGGTGCGGCGCGGCGTCCGGTGCTGCCTTGACAACGGGCCCGCGCGCCTCCGTGCTGCGCTTATATGCCCTCGGTTGCGCGTGGTGGGGGGAGGGCGGGCCAGAGTCTATATAGGGGGGCGGCGGGCGCGCTGGGCGCAGACCGTAGCCGACTCGCCAGCCGCTGCAGCTGCTGTTTGTGCACGTTTTGCTTTGCCCGAGGAAGGAAGGATGACAGGCCGCGGCAAGGGAGGAAAGGGGCTCGGCAAGGGTGGCGCCAAGCGGCACCGCAAGGTGTTGCGCGACAACATCCAGGGCATCACGAAGCCCGCCATCCGCCGCCTGGCTCGCAGGGGCGGCGTGAAGCGCATCTCTGGTCTGATCTACGAGGAGACCCGCGGGGTGCTGAAGGTGTTCCTGGAGAACGTGATCCGCGACGCGGTGACGTACACTGAGCACGCCAAGCGCAAGACTGTGACGGCCATGGACGTGGTGTACGCCCTGAAGAGGCAGGGGCGCACCCTGTACGGTTTCGGCGGTTAGGCTGCGTCGCAGCGGGCGCTGGCCTTCCCGCGGCCGTGCTTGTGGGTGGGAGAGACTAGAAAACGGCCCTTTTCAGGGCCACCACACTGTTCGGAAGTTGAAAAGTGCGAAAGAGTCTGTGTTGTTGTTGTTGTTGCTGCGTGTGTGTGCGCTGTGTTGTTCGTTTGTTTGTTTGTTTGTTTGTTTGTTTGTTTCTTTCTTTCTTTCCGTTTGAGCGACGTGATGTGGCTGGGAGGGGAGAAGGAAAGGAAACGTGTCATGTGGCTGGCTGTGTGTGGAGCTGCTTCGTTTGTGTTTGTTATTGTGTGTCTTTGTATCGATCGCGACGGAGATGGCGGGCTGTGTGTTGTTGTGCGAGAGAGGCGGTAATTATTTGCTTGCGTGGTTTGGCTCTGTGTGTTTGCGGCGGCGTTGGGGTTTCCGAGGCAAGGCGTGTGGGCATAGGCGGCCGGATCAGCTGTTTCGTTCGTGTCGACGGCCGTTGCGCGCGGGAGTGGAGGGCGGTGTGTCGACACGCCTCCCTTTAACAATGGTCATTATTGCTGCCGTTGTCGTTTGGAAGGCGACTCTGCGACCGTGCAAAATGTGTGTGTGTGTGTGTGTGTGTGTGTGTGTGTGTGCGGGCTGTGTGGACGACAAGATGGCGGACGTGCGCCGGCGGCGGCTGTGCTGTGAAAGTGCAAAGTTGAAACAAAACAAGGTGCGGCGAGGACGACTGAAATTTTGCTTTGGACGTAGGTTTGTGTGGTGGCCCTGAAAAGGGCCGATTGTTGTGGGCCGGGCCGAGCCGAGCCGGCAAAGCGCGTTGCGTGCAGGGGAGCACGCGGCGCTGCGATTGCCTGGCCTCCTTTAGGCCTTCTTCTCGGTCTTCTTTGGCAGCAGGACGGCCTGGATGTTGGGTAGGACACCACCCTGTGCGATGGTGACGCCCGACAGGAGCTTGTTGAGCTCCTCGTCGTTGCGGATGGCAAGCTGCAGGTGGCGCGGGATGATGCGCGTCTTCTTGTTGTCGCGGGCCGCGTTTCCGGCCAGCTCGAGCACCTCAGCCGCGAGGTACTCCATGACGGCGGCGAGGTAGACGGGCGCCCCGGCGCCGACGCGCTCTGCGTAGTTTCCCTTGCGCAGGAGGCGGTGGATTCTGCCGACCGGGAACTGGAGCCCAGCCCTGCTTGAGCGGGACTTTGACTTGCCCTTGACTTTGCCTCCCTTTCCGCGTCCGGACATGGCGATGGGCTAGCGACGGTGCACACGAGAAGGAAACGAAAACGACCGGTGCGAGCGGCAGCGAGTCGAGCAGCGGAGTGCGTGCCGGCGCAGCCGGGGTGGGGGTGCTTTATGGGCTCGGGTGCGGCGGCCGGTTGCGCGCGCGCCCCATTGGTCGGCGGCCGCAACAGGGCGAGCTGGTAAAGGTGCGGCGGCGGCTGGCGGCGGGTGCCACTGTGTGGGGAGACGCTGACTAGAGCGGAGCGCTTGCTACTGGTGTTGCTGCTGCCGCCGTACGTTGGTTCGAGATGCCGCCCAAGACTAGCGGGAAGGCCGCCAAGAAGGCTGGCAAGGCGCAGAAGAACATTTCGAAGGGCGACAAGAAGAAGAAGCGCAAGAGGAAGGAGAGCTATGCCATCTACATCTACAAGGTGCTGAAGCAGGTGCACCCTGACACGGGCATCTCGTCGAAGGCGATGAGCATCATGAACAGCTTCGTGAACGACATTTTCGAGCGCATTGCGGCCGAGGCTTCTCGCCTGGCGCACTACAACAAGCGCTCGACCATCACGTCCCGCGAGATCCAGACCGCTGTGCGGCTGTTGCTGCCTGGCGAGCTGGCCAAGCACGCCGTGAGCGAGGGCACGAAGGCGGTGACCAAGTACACGAGCTCCAAGTAAGGAGGTGGCTCTGGAACGGAAGGAAGGATGGAGAGAGAATGCTCCTCCGTTGCGAGAGCGGCAAAACGGCCCTTTTCAGGGCCACCAACTTGCCTTTTGCGGGAAGGGCGGAATTGTTGTTGTTGTTTGTGTGGACGGCTGTGATGTATGTGTGCATTTTGATTGTGGGTGGGGGGGCGCGTCAAAGCGTGTTGCGCGGGGTACGGCCACGAGGTTGGTCGCCGTGGCGTGGAATGGTGGCACGCCTCGTTGGCGTGGTTTTTGACCCATTTGGTGTTGTTGGTGTGTGTGTTACCTGTCTGCGAGGGGGGACAGTGCGATCGCCGACTTTTGTGTCACCGTAACGACGGCCGTTTGCGGGTTTGTTTTTTGCACATCATACATGGCGAGGGTGAAATGTGAAATGTTGTTTTTTTTTGTGGTTTTTGTTTGCCGCCCACTATTCCCTTTGCTGTACGCCGAGTTTGACAATGGTGCGACGTAACTGCAGCGTGGAGGTGTGTGAGTGACGTTGAAATGAACGTGCCATGAAGACGCATTGTTGTTGCATTGTACTGTACGTGTACGGCGACACGCACGATGATGTACCATTCGACTCTGATTTTTGATAGCCGTGTCTGACTGATTGCGTACGACGCACGCACACCGATGTCGTCATTCAAGATGCACGCGTGTCCAGTGCAGTACAGTAAGCGCGACGCTAGACGACGGCGGCGGCGGCGGCGGCCGTTTTTGGCGAATGTCTGTACACGTGTTTGTCTGTGTCCATCCGGTATGTATTTGTTTGTTTGAAAGTGTTTTGTGTGTCGGTGACGTGGTCCGATCCGTCGCCCCCCTGAGTAACTGTCGATCGGCGCGATAGACCGGCGTCACGCAACTGAACCGAAGTCGTGGGCACACCCGTCATACTGTTGTACACCGTCGCGCTGAGAACGGTAACGACAGGTTGACTTTGATCGGTCGAATGTCTGGGCAGAACGTGAGGAAGGAGGCAAGAGTGCAGGAGGAAAGGACAGAGGGGGGGGGGGCAAAAGAGAGAGGAAGGGAAAAAGGGGAGAAACGCATTCGTAGAGCAACGGAACGTTCCCGTGTCGGAGGCGTATTGGAGCCGCACTGAAATGCGTTTAACGGCGGCGCGGCTGCAAGTGTCTGCCGTGGTGAACGTTACCTTTGACGGCTGCATTGGCCTTTGCTTTTTGCTTTTGCTTTCGCTTTCGCTTTCCCGGTTGTACGTAACGTTTGTTGGTATGGTTGGTTCTGAGGAAGAGTGTGTGACAGTGCCGTGCCGTCCATGTTCGTGTGCCCTCCCATTGTGTGTATGCTATTGTCTGTGTACTTGAATGATGTATGTAGGTGTTAGTGGACGTGTTTTACCAGTGGGGGGAAATGGATCGTCGATAGTTGGCGTCACTCTGTCACGGTCGAGATGACGCACCCTCCGTACAGAAAGGTGTCGGGAAAGTGTGTGTGTGTGTGTGTGTGTGTGTGTGTGTGTGTGTGTGTGTGCGTGCGTGCGTCCGTGAATTGGCAGTGTTTGGAGGTGGGCGTGCCCTGCATGTGGCCCGGAAGGCTGTTCGTTTGGCGGTAGTGTTGTGTGGACAGGGGAGGGGCATGCGTAACGCTGCTGGCATGGCATTTCGGGAGATGGGAGGGGGCAAACGAGGAAACGAGGAGCGGCGGCCAAAGACGGGACGGGGAGGGGCGCGGTGTGGGTGGCTTGCGCCTGTGCTCGGCGTTGTGGTTTGTGCAAAAGAGGAGGAGAAAAACAATGAGTTGCCAGGGAGGGGAGCGGTGTTGTGTTGTGGTTGTCGTGGTGTAGCCGCAGACGCGGCTGTCAGTGAACGTGGCGAGACGGACGGATGCGCGGAGGGGCGGGGGCGGCGCATTTCGCCGGTGCCGTGCCGTGCCGTGCCATGCCATGCCTGAAAGCCGCGTGGTCGCTGTGTTGTTGGTGGCGTGGGGGCGAGGAGAGTACCGTACGGGTGTGCTTGTGCGCCGGAAATGGCACACTGCGCCTGCCCGTCTTGGAGGCTGATGGCTGTGGTGTGGAAATGGGGCGCGGTGATGTTGAAGCAGTTGAAGAACAGAAAAGAAACCAAGAAGAAAACGGAAGGCGTGATGCGGCGGTGGTGGTGAGAGCGGGAAAAACAAAACAAAACAAAAAAAAAGAAAGAAAAAAAAACAACAAGAAAAAAGAAGGAAAAACAACAAGAAACAAAAAAAGAAAACAAAAAGTCTATCAATATTAAAATGTAAATGGAAATGGAAATGGAAATGGACCCAGGTATAACCTCCCTGCACAAATAGCAGAGAGTCCGATGATAATAAAAATGTGCCAGAATGTTAACGTCCCTACAAAACAAACCCAACGATAATATTAATGAAAGAATGAACCGTATGTAACATTGCAACAGACATAATGGAACCTGATAAATTGTATAAGGGCAGCAGCGTTGACCTTTGGCCCTGTATTCAGAATAAAAAGAGCCAAAGATCGTTACCCCAATGAAAAAGACACTGAAACACGTATGTAACATAGCAGCGATGGCGAGACATTGTAGCATCTGTGACCAGAGAGTTTGCGCTGGACCGCGCGAGTGTTGCGAGCGGTTCTCAGTCAGTCAGTCAGTCAGTCAGTCAGTCAGTCAGTCGTTGCGAGTCTGTAGCTCTGTCTAGTTGAGGGCTGTACTCTGTCAGTAGTTGTCGCGTGCAGTACGCTAATAGTCGTCATGCAGAGCGGTCGGTCAGTAGTAGCAGCCGAGTGCGGTTGTGTGATGTAGGCGGTCGGCAACACTGGTCAAGATGGTGAAGGAGGTATACTGTTAATTAATATAATCATTAGATAATGAAAAATTATATTTATTGTAATTAATTCTCCAACAAGTTCCCCAAAAATAATTTTTATTTCAAAAGCATTTTTCAAAAATGTAATGTTTTATTGAACTAAAGAGTTCGTTGCACTTCCCATTTCATTCCACTTCTTTGAAGAAAAATTTCACTAAAATCACAAAAAAAGAGAATATTATTATTTGCAATGCAGTTCCTCCAAGCGCTGCGCAACAACAAGAGCAGAAATGTGACATCCATTTATTCTGAGGTAAGACTTTAATTCTGATTGTTTTGCACAGGGCCAAAGACCGATATTTCGGCTCAATTGAAGTTTCTTGTCACTGAACGGACTTTAAATGTTGTGAAGAATTTATATTTGAGTCGGATTGCGAATTTCACATTTTTGTTGCCATTTTCAATACCTCTCATTGTGGGCGAGGTTACAATTAGCGCAATGTCCATTAGCATCCGTAAATAACATTGTCCATTATTTTAAATTTTGCGGGGAGGTTACAACACACAAAAAAAAAAAAAAAAACAAAAAAGTTGCATTTATATCCGCTCCTCAATTGTAGATACCCCTTACACAGCTGTGTGCAATGAATGAGTGCTGGCTGGTAATTAATTGCACTCCTTGGAGGGAAATGCCATAGGAAGTAGTCTTTAAAAAGTGAATGTTTTTCGTTAAAAGACAAAAGTTGCTTTAGAAAAAAGTAATAGTGGGGCTTTTGTTGTTGAACAAAATAAGTACAATGAACATACGTTATCAGATTTGCGCAATGCAGCTTCACACTACCTTTTGATTATAACACAATATACTATACATCGTCCCGAACCGTGACCAGAGTCGCGAGACGAGCAGAGCACGCCGCCGACGCCCGCTCAGTACAACCGTCCACCCGCTACTACTGTCGACCGACTACTACCTCTCCCGACTCGCGCTACAATATATATAACAACTGTTCCTGGCGACCCGGTGCGTGCCACTACTGTCGTCTGGCGCGGTCCAAGCGCCGACTAGCAACGATAAATAACTCTCTGGTCAGACAGAGATGCTGTCATGCCTCGCCATCGCTCTGGTAACGAATACATACGTGTTGCAGCGTGCGTACCACCGGAACACGCAGTGGCGGAGCCAAAGACTGTGTTGTCGAGGTCGAGTGCGAGCGGGAAGAGAGGCAGCGTCGGCACGGAGATGCAAGCGAGCGAGACGCACGGGGGCTGCGGCGTGGCGCGTTTGCGGTCGGCGCCTTTGGTGGCAACGGCCGGGACAAGCAGCGGTGTATGGTGTGGTGCGGGGCGGACAGGGGCGGCGGTGGACGGGGAGGAGGCGGCGCGACGACGGCATGGGGGCGAAAACGGGACGGGGGACGGCGGATGTTGAGAGGCGTCACGCGCGGACAGGACACAGGACACAGACACAGAGACACACAGATTGGAAAGGGAGGGTGCGCGGTAGTAGTTGGGAATGTGCGTACCGTGCGGGATGGGAGTGGGCGAGGAACACGGTCGTGGCCCCTGTTTGTGGGTGCGTGTGATGACGTCGGTGTGTTGTGGGAAGGGAAGGTGCTGTGGCGGCGGCGCGTAATGGGCGTAGGCCGAAAAGAGAAAGGAACGTGGGCAGTGTGTTGGCAAGCGTCGGTTCGACTGCGACGTTGATGGGCAGGGCAAGGTTAATGGTGGTAGGAGTAGGCGTGTGGGCGCAAAAAATCTGCCGCTGCAGGCGGTGCCGTAACCGCCATGGGGCGGGAAGGAGAGAGGGCCAAAGAAAGAAAGAAAGAAGAAAACAAAATAAAAAAAAAAAAAGGAGGGGGGGGGGGGCGAAAGGAAGGCAGGAAGGACAAGAGGCGAGGCGACGGCTTGCTTTGTGTATCGGTCGGTCTCTGGCTATGCTTCGTTTTCTGCAGCAGGGTCGGTGCGCGGCGTGGCTCGCGGCAGTGGGAACGCCTGGCGGCTGGACGGCCAGCAATGCGGTTGGATGGGCGGCCACAGCACCGCACCTGTGCCCGAGGAGGAGACGCTGGCGGCGGGCCCTGAGGTGAGGCCGGCTCGGCTCGGCTGGGGCTGTGGATGTGTAGGTGTGCGCCGCTGCTGCAACAACGAGTAAAACGCGAGAAGAAGGGATGGCGGTAGAGAGAAAAAAAAAAAAAAGGTCGTGTTGTGTTGATGCGCAGGCAGACGCGTACAGAGAGACGAGCCCGGTCTGCAGCAGGGTGTGGCCGTGCCGAGTGCAGAGCAGCGGCGGCTCGGTTCGGTTCGGTTCGGCCCGGCGGGCCGCGCTGTTGTCGCGGACGTGAGCGCCCCCTGGCGGGTGGCCGGAGGCGGCGCGGCGTGTTGGACGTGTGGCTGGTGGCAGTGCACAATTTGCGAGTGGCTGGCGGTGTGGCGTGGCGGTTGGCGCGTCGGGCGGCGGAGAGGGAGAGAGAGGAGAGGTATGTGTTGCGGGCGCCCTTTGCTGCGCTGCGTCGTTGCGTGTGCCGTACAGGGCGGGCGCTTGTCGACTGTGTGGGCGGTGTGGCGAATTGGCGTGAAACGGCTGCCGAGAGGTGTGTGGTAGCGAGCCGGTCGGTGTCAGTGCGAAGGGGAATGTGCGTGCGTTTGGCGGTTTCGGTGTGCTTTTTGCGGCGTGAGAGTGGGAATTAGTGGGGCCGGCTGTTGTGTTTGTTCCTTGTGTCTTGTGTCGTGTAGGTAGCTTGATGGCAACGTGGAAGGACGCCGGTTTCGTTTCGAGCCTTGCGTGTGGTTGTCGACGTTGACTGGTTGGCGTGTGCCGATGCACGTGCATGTGTGGGTCGCGAGTGCGTTTTTGGCTGGCTGTGTGTGTGTGTGTGTTTTGGGGGGGAAGGGGGAGGCGGTGGTGAAAGTGCAGTCGTTGCCACGGGCGTCGTCGGGTCGGGTGGGGCTGGGGCTGTGCGTCGTGGCGGAAAGGTGGTAGGTTGCGGGAAGCGAGCCCGTCGTTGACGGTGTCGCGTGAGTTGTGAATCGAGTGGGGCGCGGGGCGCGGGGCGCGGGACAGGAGCAGCGTGCCGCTGCGTCGTGGTCGTCAGCAGAGGCTGTGCGTGTGCTTGTCCTTTTTGTGGGCGGTTCGTGCGAGGCGTTTTTGTTTTGTGTTGCCCTAGTTGTTAGTTTATTTTGTTTGTGTTTGTTATTTTGAGACGACGACTGGTTGGTGGCGTGCGCGCGAAGTGGCGGTGTGCGCTTCCCGTGTCGTTTGTGTTGTTTTTTTTTTGTTTTTGTTTTTGTGTGTTTTTTTTTGCACTGGGCCCCGGGGGGTGGGTGGGTGCGTGCGTGTGTGTCGATTGCCGGCTGGCGAAAGGTGCGCCATCGGCGGGGTGGGTCGCCGGCACGAGTAGAGGCGGCGGCGTTGTTGCTGTTGTTGTGTGGTGTTTGTTTTGTTCGGCTGTGTCGGCGAGCTGTGTTGCGGTGCGTGTGAATGGTGGTGCAAAAGTGCTGGCGTTGGGGCTGCGACTGCGACGGCGGCGAGCCGCGGGCGCGCATGATAGTGATGTTGTGAACAGCGGCTGTGTACGGTAGTGGTGTTGTTGTAGCACGACGTGCATCCGGGCCGGCGCGGAAAGCGCAGTTGCGGGCGGTTGCCCTTCGGTGCCAGCCATGTCGCGTGAGCGGCGGGTTGCTGTGGTGTCGACACGTGGTGCTCTGGGTTGTTGTGTGGTGCCCTTTGGCCGGTGGGGGTGGTTCGCGTGCGTCTCGTTCGCGCTCGGTATCTGGTCGTGGTCGTGCTGCTCCCCCGTCTGTCGGCGGTTTTCGACGTCGTCTGTACGTTTTTGTCCGTTTGCGGCGGTGCCTGCCGACGTCGTCCCGTCGCGACCTTTCAACCGAAAGTGTGGCGCCCGAAGGTGAACGAACGTAACCCTGACCTCGGCGCTTTACGCTGAGCCGAGCGAACCGAACCGAACCTAACCTGTGGTGTGGTGAGGTGAGCTCAGCCTGTGAGCCCCAAACGTCTACGTAAGGTAAGCTGTCCGGCGGCTCACGCCTCACGTTTTGAACGCTTTTTTAACCTACGTTTGACGCTTCTTAACCTAGCACTGACCCCTTAACCTAACGTGTAACGTAACCTAACGTAACCTAACCTAACCTAACCTAACCTAACCTAACCTAACCTAACCTCTGACGCCTGACGTGTTTGAATGCTTAACCTAAGTTTGACGCTTAACCTAACCCAAGTCCCCTTAACCTAACCCACGTCCACCTAACCTAACCGAACCTAACCTAGACGTGTAAACGTAATGTGTAACGCGCAACGTGTAAGGTCGGCTGTCGTGTGTGCTGACGGCAGATTGGGTTGGTCTGTAGATTCGGATTGCGGTTTGCCTCGGTCGAGGGGTTGGGTCGGAAGCGGCGAGGGGCGGCGGCGCCTGTTGCGCAGGCGGCGTCCGTTTGCGGCGGGCAATTGTTGAGAAACGGCTGTGAATGTTGGCGGGCGAGAGGAGGAGGACGGCGCGCGATGTGGCCCGACGGCTGCGGGCCGATCGGGAAACGGCGGGAGGGCGACGGAAGGCGATGGGGCGGCGGAGGCGCGTTTGCACGGCCGTCATCGCCGCACGCCTCGGCTTGTGTGGCTGTGGCGCCGGCCGCGCTGGCCGGGCTGCCGCGGCGACGGTGTGGGAGTTTTGCCGAAGGTTTGGCCATTGTGGCGGGTCGTCGGCTGGGGCTGTGGGGGCGGCATTTGGGCGGGGGCGGCGATTCTCGGCGGGCCGACCCAGGCTGTAGCGCGCGGTAGCTGCAGTTTGGCCGTGGTTTGCGGCGCTGCCGTGGCGACTGGTTGGCGACTGTGGTGTGGCTGTGTGTAGCCCCATCCTCGGTGGTTTGAAAGGCGCGGGCGGTTGTGGCGCAGCTTTGGGGCTGCTCCGCACAGGCTGTCGGACGTTGGGCGGTAGCAAGCGCGGGAGGCGCGGCGCGGCGGCGCGCAGAGTGGCGGCCGCTCTCTCGGCCGTCCGCGCCCGCCCGCGACACTGGCTGGGCCCTTGTGATTCTCTGCTCTGCTCTGCCGTGCTGTGCTGTGCTTGCGTGCCTGCCGTCCCGCTCGCTCTCGCTCTCGCTCTCGCTGTGTGTTACGCGCGTCGTCGAAATGGCAGATCAGGCGGCTACGAACGAGACTGCTGCGGCACCCGCCGCCACCGGCACTACGAAGAAGGCCAAGTCTGCGTCGTCTGCGAAGAAGCCGCGCGCCAAGCCTGCGCACCCGCGCACCTCTGAGATGGTGACGGCCGCCATCAAGAGTCTGAAGGAGCGCGGCGGGTCGTCGCTGCAGGCGATCAAGAAGTACATAGCCGCGCACTACAAGCTGGACGCGGAGAAGCTGGCGCCGTTTATCAAGAAGTACCTCAAGTCGGCCGTCGTGGCGGGCGAGCTGGTGCAGACGAAGGGGAAGGGCGCGTCCGGCTCGTTCAAGCTTGCCGGCGCCGGCGGCGGGGGGGCGGCCGAGGGCGGCAAGGCTCGTGCTGGCGGTGCCAAGAAGAAGCGCGCCGCTCCGGCCAGCAAGGAGAAGAAGGGCGCCCGTGCGGCCGGCGCAAAGAAGGCTGGTGGCGTGAAGGCGGCGACCGGTCGGAAGGCGGGCGCCGCCAAGAAGGCGTCTGCGGCGTCGGCCGCTCCCGCGGGTGCGAAGAAGGCGGCTGCGGCCAAGCCGGCCAAGGCCAAGTCGCCGTCGAAGGCGAAGAAGGCCGCCAAGGTTCCGACGAAGAAGCCGAAGGCGCCGCGCCCGAAGAAGGCGACGACGCCGTCTAAGGCGAAGGCTTCGCCCAAGAAGAAGAAGTAGAGTAGAGTAGAGGAGAAAGAGATGGGAAAGGAAGGGTTTGGCGCTTGACCCCGTCGTCCCCACCCCCCGTCGTCGTCTAGTGGCGCGCAAGAGACGCGCGGCCCAAAACGGCCCTTCTCAGGGCCATCAAAGCACGTCGGGGAAGGTTTTGATTGTCGTGTTGCGTTTGGTGTGGGTGTCTGTCTGTATGCCCGTGGGGATGCTGTTTGCGTGCCGTGGTGGTTTGATTGCGGGGGTCGGTGGCGGGTGTGGGCGGCGGTAGCGGTAAGCGGTGTTGTTGTTGTCGTGGTTGATTGTCGCCGTGTTTGTGGCGGCGGCCGACGGTTGGTTTTCTGTCACGTTGTTTTGTTTGAATACGTTGGTTGGCTTGCCTGCGTTCGTTCTTCTCGGATGTGTGTCTTGTCTAGTCGTGTCTGGTCTTTGTTTTGTTTCTTTGTGTGTGTTATGTTTTGCAACGGGGGGCACGTTGAGATGTGGAAGGAGTCGGCGGGGATTTCGGTGGCGTGTAGAGCGAGCGAGCGCGCCTGCCTGGCCGTTGGCCGTCGGAGTGGAGTGCGGGTTTTTTTTGTTTTCGAAACGAAAGCGGCGGCCGGCCAGCCACCCGTGCGGTGTGACGTCGGCCGTTGGGTATTGTGCGCTTTGAGCGCCGGGGAGGGATGATGTGTGATTGTTGCGCGCTGCTAGCAGGCAGGCAGAGTGAGCGGGTGTGTGTGGCGGACGGACGGGAAGTGGTGGTTTTTGTTTTTGGGTTGCGGGGCGAGAGGCAGGCGACCGACAAAGTTTGCTCGCGACGGAGAGATGTTAGTGGCCCTGAAAAGGGCCGTTTTTGTTTGTGCGGTGCGGTGCCGCGGCGCGGTTTAGGCGCGCTCGCCGCGGATGCGGCGCGCGAGCTGGATGTCCTTGGGCATGATGGTGACGCGCTTGGCGTGGATTGCGCACAGGTTGGTGTCTTCGAAGAGGCCGACGAGGTAGGCCTCGCTGGCCTCCTGCAGGGCCATGACTGCGGAGCTCTGGAAGCGCAGGTCGGTCTTGAAGTCCTGGGCGATCTCGCGCACTAGGCGCTGGAATGGCAGCTTGCGGATGAGCAGCTCTGTGCTCTTCTGGTAGCGCCTGATTTCTCGCAGGGCGACGGTGCCCGGCCTGTAGCGGTGGGGCTTCTTGACGCCTCCGGTGGCGGGCGCGCTCTTCCTCGCCGCCTTGGTGGCGAGCTGTTTGCGCGGCGCCTTTCCGCCGGTGGACTTGCGGGCCGTTTGCTTTGTGCGGGCCATGGCGGTAGCGTTGGCGGTAGCGGAGCGGCGTGCGTGGAGGTTAGGTGCGGCGCGGCGTCCGGTGCTGCCTTGACAACGGGCCCGCGCGCCTCCGTGCTGCGCTTATATGCCCTCGGTTGCGCGTGGTGGGGGGAGGGCGGGCCAGAGTCTATATAGGGGGGCGGCGGGCGCGCTGGGCGCAGACCGTAGCCGACTCGCCAGCCGCTGCAGCTGCTGTTTGTGCACGTTTTGCTTTGCCCGAGGAAGGAAGGATGACAGGCCGCGGCAAGGGAGGAAAGGGGCTCGGCAAGGGTGGCGCCAAGCGGCACCGCAAGGTGTTGCGCGACAACATCCAGGGCATCACGAAGCCCGCCATCCGCCGCCTGGCTCGCAGGGGCGGCGTGAAGCGCATCTCTGGTCTGATCTACGAGGAGACCCGCGGGGTGCTGAAGGTGTTCCTGGAGAACGTGATCCGCGACGCGGTGACGTACACTGAGCACGCCAAGCGCAAGACTGTGACGGCCATGGACGTGGTGTACGCCCTGAAGAGGCAGGGGCGCACCCTGTACGGTTTCGGCGGTTAGGCTGCGTCGCAGCGGGCGCTGGCCTTCCCGCGGCCGTGCTTGTGGGTGGGAGAGACTAGAAAACGGCCCTTTTCAGGGCCACCACACTGTTCGGAAGTTGAAAAAGTGCGAAAGAGTCTGTGTTGTTGTTGTTGTTGTTGCTGCGTGTGTGTGCGCTGTGTTGTTCGTTTGTTTGTTTGTTTGTTTGTTTGTTTGTTTCTTTCTTTCTTTCCGTTTGAGCGACGTGATGTGGCTGGGAGGGGAGAAGGAAAGGAAACGTGTCATGTGGCTGGCTGTGTGTGGAGCTGCTTCGTTTGTGTTTGTTATTGTGTGTCTTTGTATCGATCGCGACGGAGATGGCGGGCTGTGTGTTGTTGTGCGAGAGAGGCGGTAATTATTTGCTTGCGTGGTTTGGCTCTGTGTGTTTGCGGCGGCGTTGGGGTTTCCGAGGCAAGGCGTGTGGGCATAGGCGGCCGGATCAGCTGTTTCGTTCGTGTCGACGGCCGTTGCGCGCGGGAGTGGAGGGCGGTGTGTCGACACGCCTCCCTTTAACAATGGTCATTATTGCTGCCGTTGTCGTTTGGAAGGCGACTCTGCGACCGTGCAAAATGTGTGTGTGTGTGTGTGTGTGTGTGTGTGTGTGTGTGTGCGGGCTGTGTGGACGACAAGATGGCGGACGTGCGCCGGCGGCGGCTGTGCTGTGAAAGTGCAAAGTTGAAACAAAACAAGGTGCGGCGAGGACGACTGAAATTTTGCTTTGGACGTAGGTTTGTGTGGTGGCCCTGAAAAGGGCCGATTGTTGTGGGCCGGGCCGAGCCGAGCCGGCAAAGCGCGTTGCGTGCAGGGGAGCACGCGGCGCTGCGATTGCCTGGCCTCCTTTAGGCCTTCTTCTCGGTCTTCTTTGGCAGCAGGACGGCCTGGATGTTGGGTAGGACACCACCCTGTGCGATGGTGACGCCCGACAGGAGCTTGTTGAGCTCCTCGTCGTTGCGGATGGCAAGCTGCAGGTGGCGCGGGATGATGCGCGTCTTCTTGTTGTCGCGGGCCGCGTTTCCGGCCAGCTCGAGCACCTCAGCCGCGAGGTACTCCATGACGGCGGCGAGGTAGACGGGCGCCCCGGCGCCGACGCGCTCTGCGTAGTTTCCCTTGCGCAGGAGGCGGTGGATTCTGCCGACCGGGAACTGGAGCCCAGCCCTGCTTGAGCGGGACTTTGACTTGCCCTTGACTTTGCCTCCCTTTCCGCGTCCGGACATGGCGATGGGCTAGCGACGGTGCACACGAGAAGGAAACGAAAACGACCGGTGCGAGCGGCAGCGAGTCGAGCAGCGGAGTGCGTGCCGGCGCAGCAGCAGCACACTCTAATTTCTTCCTCTGTCTTTAGAGAGAGGATGTTTACTGCGAAGGTTTTTGTCCTATTCGGACATTTCCTTCAATTTTTGGTTAGTTTTTGGATGTGCCTATCTTTTGTTAATTCTGTTCTTTAGAGTATTATGTGTTTCTCTTCTGTCACTCTAGTGGTGACGGCTTTTTTGTTTTCTATTTATTTATATATTTTTTTTTTTTTTTTTTTTTATTTTAAGCTACGATTAATGCCTTTGGTCTTTTGTATCGGTCTGGTACGTTATTGTACCGACCAAGTGAGTTTATTAAATCGTTTGGCGACCTTTCCGCGTTGGCGTAGAACTGCTCCGCCAGGGTACGGAATCGCGTGTTTAATTTTACAATGTCGGCCGCTATGTGGAGGTCTTCCGTCGGGAAGCGCGGCGGTGTGTGTAGGGCTCTTCTGAGCGCTCTGTTTTGAATTTTTTGTAGCCGTTCTACCGTCGATCTAGCAGCGTAACCCCATACTGGGCACGCATACTCCAGTATCGGTCTAATTAGACTTCGATATACGGCTACTCCTGTGCTCGGGTCAAGGGAACTTGTACTGTTGAGTATTGGGTAAAGGATCTGCATCCTGCCTAGGGCCTTTTTGCGAACCTCCTCGATGTGGCACTTCCAAGTCAGACGCTTGTCTAGTGTCACACCGAGGTACCTCGCAGAGTTTCTCCAGGGGAGGTTTTGGCCCTGCAGGTGCAGCATTTGGTAGGGTCTTCTGGGGGGGCGGCGTTTACCGAGACGTCTAGTCATCAGCATGGCTTGTGTTTTCTCGGAGTTAAGTGAGATTCGCCATTGTTTGGCCCATTCGTCTGTCTTGTTCAGGGCGGTTTGAAGACGTCTCGTGACCAGGTTCCTGTTTGTTGAGCAGGAGAAGAATGCAGTGTCATCAGCATACTGTGCTGTTTGTACGTGTAGTGTGGTTGGTATGTCTGCAGTGTAGAGACTGTACAGGGTTGGTCCAAGAACCGAACCCTGTGGTACCCCTGCATGTATTCTTCTCCTGCTTGACAGTGATGTTTCTACTTTTACGGAGAATGTCCTACCGGAGAGATAGCTTTTTATAAGTTTCACAATCTTTCCGGGGAAGCCCTGGGTGTACATTTTGTGGAGTAGCCCGGTGTGCCAAACAGAATCAAAGGCTTTTGCCACGTCTAGTAAGACTATCCCGCAGTAGCCTTTGCGGTTGAAGCTTTCTGTGGCTGCTTCAACCACCCTCATTATTTGTTGGGGGGCCGAATGATGTGGGCGAAACCCAAACTGGAATTTGGGCAGGATTTGCTCTCTACTGATGTGATCCTGTATCGGTACTAAGAGGAGGCGCTCATATAGTTTACTGAGGGTAGGCAGTAGACTAATTGGTCTGTAGTGTTGCGGGAACACCGGGTCTTTTCCAGGTTTTGCGATCGAGACTACTTCAGCGTGTTTCCACTGTGTCGGGAATTTTAGCGATCGCGTAATTTCGTTAAGTATATCTGTTAAGTGTGTTATTGCCATGGGCGGGATATGTTTTAATAGTTCGTTGGTGAGCTGGTCGTGGCCTGGTGCCTTTTTTGTTGGCAGCGATTTGATGACACTCGCCACGTCTTCGGAACTGAAGATCGGCGTGTATTCCTCATCGTCGTCTGCCTCTAAAAAGGTGGCCAGTTGTCTGCGGACGATTGCGACGTGTTCTCTGTCTTGTACCTCTGCTGGCGTAAATTGTTTTTCGAACACGTCTGCTAGCGCATTTGCTTTGTCTTCAGTGCTGAATTGCAGTCCACGTTCACCATGCAGAGGGGGCATTTTTGCGCGTCTTCTCGTGAACTGCTTTGTGGCTTGCCACAAGCTGTGGTCATCTAGTTTGAGAGTTGATAGTCGTTCTGACCATTGCTGGTTGCGATACTCAGTGAGTGTAACTTTCAACTCTCTTTGTAGTCTGTTGAGCAGCCTCCTTGTGGTTTTGTTCCTAGTAAGTTTCCATTCTTTGGCGATCCTATTTTTGTGTCTTATTTGGGCAAGCAGGTGCTGTGGGAGCTGCCTGGAGCGGGGGGCTCCCGCTGGCGCAGGCGTTGCTTCCTCAGCTGCTTGCAGGATCGCTTTAGTGAAGTCGTCCAGCGCTTGTTCAGCAGTCTCTGCTGTTGGAGGCGGGGCTTGGGCAAGTTCAGCAGCTATTCCGTTGCTGAACTGTTCCCAGTTTGTTCGTTTGTAATTTGTGGTGCGCTGTGGGAGCGAGAGCCATTCTCCCATGTCGACCTCTAGGATAACTGGATTGTGGTCCGACGACATCCTGTTTATCGAACTGGCAGACACGAAACCCGTGACGTGTTTCGTGAGTGCGATGTCGAGGACGTCCGCCCTGTTTCCGTTGTTTGGGAAGTGGGTGGGCTCCTCGGGGCCCCATACCTGAAACTGGTGGGTGCGCGCGAGTCGTTGCAGTTGTCGACCAGCTCTGTTGCTTACTCGTGAGTGCCAGTCTGCGTGCTTGGCATTGAGGTCTCCCCCTATTAGGAGTTTGCCTCTTATTCTCCCTAGTGCAGCTATGTCCTCTTCTTCTAACGTTTGGGAAGGGGGGCGGTAGGCTGCAACGACTGTGAGGGGCCCTGTTACAGTGGCAATTTCTATTGCGACTGTTTCAATTTGGCGAGTTGCTGGTGGGTACACTTGATGGTGTCTAATACCTCGTTTGACATATACTGCAACCCCGCCTCCAGCGGTAGGCCGATCGCGTCTGTAGCAGTTGTAGTTAGCTACAGATGCTCTTACACCTGGCTTCAGGTGTGTTTCGGCCACTAAGCATATGTCAATGTCTTCCTCTTTTATGAATTCCCTGAATTCGAGGGCTTGCTGGAATAGACCGTTTGCGTTGAAGACGCACATTTTTAGACCTTGTATGTTAGGTCGTCTATCCATGTCGGGGGGTGGGGTTTCCTGAAGTCATCGCCGATGACGGCGCCTGCTTTGCTGCCGATAAGTGCTCGGCGGGGTGTTGGGTCATGGTGGCCAAGATGTTTGCCAGTTGGTTCACCTGAGCCTGAAGGGCCTTTATGGTCGCTGCTAGGTGTTCTACCGAGACGTTCTGTGTCGTGTCACGCAGACTGGGCTCTAGTGAGTAGGGGGGGGCTTCCCTAGGCGATTCTCCGTTGACAGGAACCTGGTTGTGTGGTGGAGGGCGAGTTGGGGCACTGACAGCTGACGAGTATGTTCTGGATTGAAATACCCTTGTCGCTGTGGATCTTGGATATCGGCTTGGTGGCGGTGGTGGAGGTGCGGTGCGATGCTTTGCCCCTGCTGTCTGTGGTTGCTTTCCCCTTAGGCGGTCCCTAGCTTTGCGGAATTCCGGGCACCCCAGGTAGCTGGCAGGATGCGCGCCTGCACAATTGCAGCACTTCTCCTTGCCCTCCCCCTGCGGTACCGGGCATTCCTCGTACTTGTGCTTTTCACCGCACCTGACACACCTCATAGGCATGTCGCAGTCCCTAGCCATGTGCCCTACTTTTTGGCAATTGAAACATCGCCCTGGGCCCGATCTTTTCTTCAGTTTCTCCGGCGTGACTGTTACTCGCATGATCATTGTCACTTCCCATATCTTTCGATTCTGGGCGGAGTCTGGTAGGGTGACTGTGTGTAGCGGCCACGGTCGTCTAGGGTTTGTCTTGACGACCGAGCTCACTTCGAAACCTTCCCTTTCCAAGTAATGTTTTATTTCCTCTGTGTCCGTCTTGTGCGGCATGCCCCTGAACACTATTTTTATTGGCTTTTTGGCCGCTATGGGGAAGGTATAGAAGTGAGTTTGCTTTTCTTTTAGCATGGCCTTCACCGCTTTGTAATCGTCGACTGTCTTTAGTGTGATCTTGAGTTGGTCCTCCCCGGTTGTTTTTGCAGTGAATTTGTTTTCGCCGAGAGTTTCATTGATGTCGTTATACAACTCCGAGTACGATTTATTGTAATGGATTATAAGAGGAGGGATCCTATATCGTCTCTCCTCCGTGTCTCCGTCTGTGTCGGTTGGCTGGATGGTGTTGTCCTGTGTGTGAGGGGGGTCTTCTATGGGGGAGAACCTGTTACTTGTTGCTACCGGGGAGGTTGTGTGCAGCACAGGGGAGCGGCCGGCGGTTCTTTTGGGCCTCTGGAAACCGTCATCGTCGTGTGGTGTGGTAGCTTCGGCGTCAGCCACGTCCGCGCACTGCTGCCCGCCCGCCGTTGCATTCTCATGCCGCGGCGTGCCCGCAGCAGCGCGCTGCACGGCGGCCGCCGGTGCTGGCGAGGTACCTGCGTCGCGGCTTTGTTCCCGCGACGGGCCGGGTGACGCGGCCGGGCCATTGTGCTCGCCTCGCGCCTCGGCGCATTGTACCTGCGCGGGGCCGCCCGCTCCGTTACCTGGGCGCGTGGTGGCCTTTGTCTGCTCGGGCGCGTCCTGCGCTGACTCGGTCGGCTGTGCCTCGTTCGGGCTAGCCGGTCTTTCCGCGCGCTGAGTTTTCCTCGTCTTTGACGAAGTTTTCCTCAGCGGCGACTTTCGCTTTTTCATGGGGGTCTTTTTCTTGTTTGACTTGGGGCTCGCTTTTAGTGGGCGTGGACGAGTTGGTGTAGTTTCGCTCTCTGGGCGTGGTTTGAGTGCCCTCTCGAGACGTCGCTCGTACTTTTTTCTATCCTTCCCCGTTAATCCCGCTATCGCGTTCGCTAGTAAGAGGCGAGATTTGGGGCTTATTTCACCTTGGCTGTCCGTCTGGTCAGTCCTGTGGACCTCGTAACTGCCAGGGGAATTTTCTTGCCTCGTTATTGTTAGTAAGACCGGTGGTAGTGCCATGTCCGAAACGGTGAGAGTGGCTGCCAAGGGAGTGTCGGTCGCTGCCTTGGTTGGCACCGTTAGGTCTCAAGCAGGCGAGTCCGACCCTAATCGGCCTATCACGCGCGGGTAACTGGCCAGCGACCAGGCCCTGGCGTGCAGATTTCCCTAAGCTAGGGGGGGCAGAGCTAGCCTCTGCGGCAGCAGGAGTTCTTGTGACGACTGAGGTGCTCGACGTAGCCGGAAGAGCGGCCAGCGGCAGCAAGAGGACGCGCACCAACGCGCGCCAACCCACAGCCCGCAACCCGCAACGACAATTATGCTCACAAGCAGCTGTCAAATCAGCCGCCCGCGCCGTAATCTTCACGCTACTCCGCTCCAAATTTGAAAAAATCAGGAGCTCGGAAGCCTTAGTGCCGAACCGTCCAGCAAAAGCGCTAGGACAATCAGCGACTAAACCCGCAAGCAGGTTCCTATGGCTGAGTAGCAACGAAGAGGGAAAGTGCTAGCGCAGCCCTGCACACGCGTCCGCACTCTCCAGAAGCTACTCAGCGAGTGCCGGCGCAGCCGGGGTGGGGGTGCTTTATGGGCTCGGGTGCGGCGGCCGGTTGCGCGCGCGCCCCATTGGTCGGCGGCCGCAACAGGGCGAGCTGGTAAAGGTGCGGCGGCGGCTGGCGGCGGGTGCCACTGTGTGGGGAGACGCTGACTAGAGCGGAGCGCTTGCTACTGGTGTTGCTGCTGCCGCCGTACGTTGGTTCGAGATGCCGCCCAAGACTAGCGGGAAGGCCGCCAAGAAGGCTGGCAAGGCGCAGAAGAACATTTCGAAGGGCGACAAGAAGAAGAAGCGCAAGAGGAAGGAGAGCTATGCCATCTACATCTACAAGGTGCTGAAGCAGGTGCACCCTGACACGGGCATCTCGTCGAAGGCGATGAGCATCATGAACAGCTTCGTGAACGACATTTTCGAGCGCATTGCGGCCGAGGCTTCTCGCCTGGCGCACTACAACAAGCGCTCGACCATCACGTCCCGCGAGATCCAGACCGCTGTGCGGCTGTTGCTGCCTGGCGAGCTGGCCAAGCACGCCGTGAGCGAGGGCACGAAGGCGGTGACCAAGTACACGAGCTCCAAGTAAGGAGGTGGCTCTGGAACGGAAGGAAGGATGGAGAGAGAATGCTCCTCCGTTGCGAGAGCGGCAAAACGGCCCTTTTCAGGGCCACCAACTTGCCTTTTGCGGGAAGGGCGGAATTGTTGTTGTTGTTTGTGTGGACGGCTGTGATGTATGTGTGCATTTTGATTGTGGGTGGGGGGGCGCGTCAAAGCGTGTTGCGCGGGGTACGGCCACGAGGTTGGTCGCCGTGGCGTGGAATGGTGGCACGCCTCGTTGGCGTGGTTTTTGACCCATTTGGTGTTGTTGGTGTGTGTGTTACCTGTCTGCGAGGGGGGACAGTGCGATCGCCGACTTTTGTGTCACCGTAACGACGGCCGTTTGCGGGTTTGTTTTTTGCACATCATACATGGCGAGGGTGAAATGTGAAATGTTGTTTTTTTTTGTGGTTTTTGTTTGCCGCCCACTATTCCCTTTGCTGTACGCCGAGTTTGACAATGGTGCGACGTAACTGCAGCGTGGAGGTGTGTGAGTGACGTTGAAATGAACGTGCCATGAAGACGCATTGTTGTTGCATTGTACTGTACGTGTACGGCGACACGCACGATGATGTACCATTCGACTCTGATTTTTGATAGCCGTGTCTGACTGATTGCGTACGACGCACGCACACCGATGTCGTCATTCAAGATGCACGCGTGTCCAGTGCAGTACAGTAAGCGCGACGCTAGACGACGGCGGCGGCGGCGGCGGCCGTTTTTGGCGAATGTCTGTACACGTGTTTGTCTGTGTCCATCCGGTATGTATTTGTTTGTTTGAAAGTGTTTTGTGTGTCGGTGACGTGGTCCGATCCGTCGCCCCCCTGAGTAACTGTCGATCGGCGCGATAGACCGGCGTCACGCAACTGAACCGAAGTCGTGGGCACACCCGTCATACTGTTGTACACCGTCGCGCTGAGAACGGTAACGACAGGTTGACTTTGATCGGTCGAATGTCTGGGCAGAACGTGAGGAAGGAGGCAAGAGTGCAGGAGGAAAGGACAGAGGGGGGGGGGGCAAAAGAGAGAGGAAGGGAAAAAGGGGAGAAACGCATTCGTAGAGCAACGGAACGTTCCCGTGTCGGAGGCGTATTGGAGCCGCACTGAAATGCGTTTAACGGCGGCGCGGCTGCAAGTGTCTGCCGTGGTGAACGTTACCTTTGACGGCTGCATTGGCCTTTGCTTTTTGCTTTTGCTTTCGCTTTCGCTTTCCCGGTTGTACGTAACGTTTGTTGGTATGGTTGGTTCTGAGGAAGAGTGTGTGACAGTGCCGTGCCGTCCATGTTCGTGTGCCCTCCCATTGTGTGTATGCTATTGTCTGTGTACTTGAATGATGTATGTAGGTGTTAGTGGACGTGTTTTACCAGTGGGGGGAAATGGATCGTCGATAGTTGGCGTCACTCTGTCACGGTCGAGATGACGCACCCTCCGTACAGAAAGGTGTCGGGAAAGTGTGTGTGTGTGTGTGTGTGTGTGTGTGTGTGTGTGTGTGTGTGCGTGCGTGCGTCCGTGAATTGGCAGTGTTTGGAGGTGGGCGTGCCCTGCATGTGGCCCGGAAGGCTGTTCGTTTGGCGGTAGTGTTGTGTGGACAGGGGAGGGGCATGCGTAACGCTGCTGGCATGGCATTTCGGGAGATGGGAGGGGGCAAACGAGGAAACGAGGAGCGGCGGCCAAAGACGGGACGGGGAGGGGCGCGGTGTGGGTGGCTTGCGCCTGTGCTCGGCGTTGTGGTTTGTGCAAAAGAGGAGGAGAAAAACAATGAGTTGCCAGGGAGGGGAGCGGTGTTGTGTTGTGGTTGTCGTGGTGTAGCCGCAGACGCGGCTGTCAGTGAACGTGGCGAGACGGACGGATGCGCGGAGGGGCGGGGGCGGCGCATTTCGCCGGTGCCGTGCCGTGCCGTGCCATGCCATGCCTGAAAGCCGCGTGGTCGCTGTGTTGTTGGTGGCGTGGGGGCGAGGAGAGTACCGTACGGGTGTGCTTGTGCGCCGGAAATGGCACACTGCGCCTGCCCGTCTTGGAGGCTGATGGCTGTGGTGTGGAAATGGGGCGCGGTGATGTTGAAGCAGTTGAAGAACAGAAAAGAAACCAAGAAGAAAACGGAAGGCGTGATGCGGCGGTGGTGGTGAGAGCGGGAAAAACAAAACAAAACAAAAAAAAAGAAAGAAAAAAAAACAACAAGAAAAAAGAAGGAAAAACAACAAGAAACAAAAAAAGAAAACAAAAAGTCTATCAATATTAAAATGTAAATGGAAATGGAAATGGAAATGGACCCAGGTATAACCTCCCTGCACAAATAGCAGAGAGTCCGATGATAATAAAAATGTGCCAGAATGTTAACGTCCCTACAAAACAAACCCAACGATAATATTAATGAAAGAATGAACCGTATGTAACATTGCAACAGACATAATGGAACCTGATAAATTGTATAAGGGCAGCAGCGTTGACCTTTGGCCCTGTATTCAGAATAAAAAGAGCCAAAGATCGTTACCCCAATGAAAAAGACACTGAAACACGTATGTAACATAGCAGCGATGGCGAGACATTGTAGCATCTGTGACCAGAGAGTTTGCGCTGGACCGCGCGAGTGTTGCGAGCGGTTCTCAGTCAGTCAGTCAGTCAGTCAGTCAGTCAGTCAGTCGTTGCGAGTCTGTAGCTCTGTCTAGTTGAGGGCTGTACTCTGTCAGTAGTCGTCGCGTGCAGTACGCTAATAGTCGTCATGCAGAGCGGTCGGTCAGTAGTAGCAGCCGAGTGCGGTTGTGTGATGTAGGCGGTCGGCAACACTGGTCAAGATGGTGAAGGAGGTATACTGTTAATTAATATAATCATTAGATAATGAAAAATTATATTTATTGTAATTAATTCTCCAACAAGTTCCCCAAAAATAATTTTTATTTCAAAAGCATTTTTCAAAAATGTAATGTTTTATTGAACTAAAGAGTTCGTTGCACTTCCCATTTCATTCCACTTCTTTGAAGAAAAATTTCACTAAAACCACAAAAAAAGAGAATATTATTATTTGCAATGCAGTTCCTCCAAGCGCTGCGCAACAACAAGAGCAGAAATGTGACATCCATTTATTCTGAGGTAAGACTTTAATTCTGATTGTTTTGCACAGGGCCAAAGACCGATATTTCGGCTCAATTGAAGTTTCTTGTCACTGAACGGACTTTAAATGTTGTGAAGAATTTATATTTGAGTCGGATTGCGAATTTCACATTTTTGTTGCCATTTTCAATACCTCTCATTGTGGGCGAGGTTACAATTAGCGCAATGTCCATTAGCATCCGTAAATAACATTGTCCATTATTTTAAATTTTGCGGGGAGGTTACAACACACAAAAAAAAAAAAAAAAACAAAAAAGTTGCATTTATATCCGCTCCTCAATTGTAGATACCCCTTACACAGCTGTGTGCAATGAATGAGTGCTGGCTGGTAATTAATTGCACTCCTTGGAGGGAAATGCCATAGGAAGTAGTCTTTAAAAAGTGAATGTTTTTCGTTAAAAGACAAAAGTTGCTTTAGAAAAAAGTAATAGTGGGGCTTTTGTTGTTGAACAAAATAAGTACAATGAACATACGTTATCAGATTTGCGCAATGCAGCTTCACACTACCTTTTGATTATAACACAATATACTATACATCGTCCCGAACCGTGACCAGAGTCGCGAGACGAGCAGAGCACGCCGCCGACGCCCGCTCAGTACAACCGTCCACCCGCTACTACTGTCGACCGACTACTACCTCTCCCGACTCGCGCTACAATATATATAACAACTGTTCCTGGCGACCCGGTGCGTGCCACTACTGTCGTCTGGCGCGGTCCAAGCGCCGACTAGCAACGATAAATAACTCTCTGGTCAGACAGAGATGCTGTCATGCCTCGCCATCGCTCTGGTAACGAATACATACGTGTTGCAGCGTGCGTACCACCGGAACACGCAGTGGCGGAGCCAAAGACTGTGTTGTCGAGGTCGAGTGCGAGCGGGAAGAGAGGCAGCGTCGGCACGGAGATGCAAGCGAGCGAGACGCACGGGGGCTGCGGCGTGGCGCGTTTGCGGTCGGCGCCTTTGGTGGCAACGGCCGGGACAAGCAGCGGTGTATGGTGTGGTGCGGGGCGGACAGGGGCGGCGGTGGACGGGGAGGAGGCGGCGCGACGACGGCATGGGGGCGAAAACGGGACGGGGGACGGCGGATGTTGAGAGGCGTCACGCGCGGACAGGACACAGGACACAGACACAGAGACACACAGATTGGAAAGGGAGGGTGCGCGGTAGTAGTTGGGAATGTGCGTACCGTGCGGGATGGGAGTGGGCGAGGAACACGGTCGTGGCCCCTGTTTGTGGGTGCGTGTGATGACGTCGGTGTGTTGTGGGAAGGGAAGGTGCTGTGGCGGCGGCGCGTAATGGGCGTAGGCCGAAAAGAGAAAGGAACGTGGGCAGTGTGTTGGCAAGCGTCGGTTCGACTGCGACGTTGATGGGCAGGGCAAGGTTAATGGTGGTAGGAGTAGGCGTGTGGGCGCAAAAAATCTGCCGCTGCAGGCGGTGCCGTAACCGCCATGGGGCGGGAAGGAGAGAGGGCCAAAGAAAGAAAGAAAGAAGAAAACAAAATAAAAAAAAAAAAAGGAGGGGGGGGGGGCGAAAGGAAGGCAGGAAGGACAAGAGGCGAGGCGACGGCTTGCTTTGTGTATCGGTCGGTCTCTGGCTATGCTTCGTTTTCTGCAGCAGGGTCGGTGCGCGGCGTGGCTCGCGGCAGTGGGAACGCCTGGCGGCTGGACGGCCAGCAATGCGGTTGGATGGGCGGCCACAGCACCGCACCTGTGCCCGAGGAGGAGACGCTGGCGGCGGGCCCTGAGGTGAGGCCGGCTCGGCTCGGCTGGGGCTGTGGATGTGTAGGTGTGCGCCGCTGCTGCAACAACGAGTAAAACGCGAGAAGAAGGGATGGCGGTAGAGAGAAAAAAAAAAAAAAGGTCGTGTTGTGTTGATGCGCAGGCAGACGCGTACAGAGAGACGAGCCCGGTCTGCAGCAGGGTGTGGCCGTGCCGAGTGCAGAGCAGCGGCGGCTCGGTTCGGTTCGGTTCGGCCCGGCGGGCCGCGCTGTTGTCGCGGACGTGAGCGCCCCCTGGCGGGTGGCCGGAGGCGGCGCGGCGTGTTGGACGTGTGGCTGGTGGCAGTGCACAATTTGCGAGTGGCTGGCGGTGTGGCGTGGCGGTTGGCGCGTCGGGCGGCGGAGAGGGAGAGAGAGGAGAGGTATGTGTTGCGGGCGCCCTTTGCTGCGCTGCGTCGTTGCGTGTGCCGTACAGGGCGGGCGCTTGTCGACTGTGTGGGCGGTGTGGCGAATTGGCGTGAAACGGCTGCCGAGAGGTGTGTGGTAGCGAGCCGGTCGGTGTCAGTGCGAAGGGGAATGTGCGTGCGTTTGGCGGTTTCGGTGTGCTTTTTGCGGCGTGAGAGTGGGAATTAGTGGGGCCGGCTGTTGTGTTTGTTCCTTGTGTCTTGTGTCGTGTAGGTAGCTTGATGGCAACGTGGAAGGACGCCGGTTTCGTTTCGAGCCTTGCGTGTGGTTGTCGACGTTGACTGGTTGGCGTGTGCCGATGCACGTGCATGTGTGGGTCGCGAGTGCGTTTTTGGCTGGCTGTGTGTGTGTGTGTGTTTTGGGGGGGAAGGGGGAGGCGGTGGTGAAAGTGCAGTCGTTGCCACGGGCGTCGTCGGGTCGGGTGGGGCTGGGGCTGTGCGTCGTGGCGGAAAGGTGGTAGGTTGCGGGAAGCGAGCCCGTCGTTGACGGTGTCGCGTGAGTTGTGAATCGAGTGGGGCGCGGGGCGCGGGGCGCGGGACAGGAGCAGCGTGCCGCTGCGTCGTGGTCGTCAGCAGAGGCTGTGCGTGTGCTTGTCCTTTTTGTGGGCGGTTCGTGCGAGGCGTTTTTGTTTTGTGTTGCCCTAGTTGTTAGTTTATTTTGTTTGTGTTTGTTATTTTGAGACGACGACTGGTTGGTGGCGTGCGCGCGAAGTGGCGGTGTGCGCTTCCCGTGTCGTTTGTGTTGTTTTTTTTTTGTTTTTGTTTTTGTGTGTTTTTTTTTGCACTGGGCCCCGGGGGGTGGGTGGGTGCGTGCGTGTGTGTCGATTGCCGGCTGGCGAAAGGTGCGCCATCGGCGGGGTGGGTCGCCGGCACGAGTAGAGGCGGCGGCGTTGTTGCTGTTGTTGTGTGGTGTTTGTTTTGTTCGGCTGTGTCGGCGAGCTGTGTTGCGGTGCGTGTGAATGGTGGTGCAAAAGTGCTGGCGTTGGGGCTGCGACTGCGACGGCGGCGAGCCGCGGGCGCGCATGATAGTGATGTTGTGAACAGCGGCTGTGTACGGTAGTGGTGTTGTTGTAGCACGACGTGCATCCGGGCCGGCGCGGAAAGCGCAGTTGCGGGCGGTTGCCCTTCGGTGCCAGCCATGTCGCGTGAGCGGCGGGTTGCTGTGGTGTCGACACGTGGTGCTCTGGGTTGTTGTGTGGTGCCCTTTGGCCGGTGGGGGTGGTTCGCGTGCGTCTCGTTCGCGCTCGGTATCTGGTCGTGGTCGTGCTGCTCCCCCGTCTGTCGGCGGTTTTCGACGTCGTCTGTACGTTTTTGTCCGTTTGCGGCGGTGCCTGCCGACGTCGTCCCGTCGCGACCTTTCAACCGAAAGTGTGGCGCCCGAAGGTGAACGAACGTAACCCTGACCTCGGCGCTTTACGCTGAGCCGAGCGAACCGAACCGAACCTAACCTGTGGTGTGGTGAGGTGAGCTCAGCCTGTGAGCCCCAAACGTCTACGTAAGGTAAGCTGTCCGGCGGCTCACGCCTCACGTTTTGAACGCTTTTTTAACCTACGTTTGACGCTTCTTAACCTAGCACTGACCCCTTAACCTAACGTGTAACGTAACCTAACGTAACCTAACCTAACCTAACCTAACCTAACCTAACCTAACCTAACCTCTGACGCCTGACGTGTTTGAATGCTTAACCTAAGTTTGACGCTTAACCTAACCCAAGTCCCCTTAACCTAACCCACGTCCACCTAACCTAACCGAACCTAACCTAGACGTGTAAACGTAATGTGTAACGCGCAACGTGTAAGGTCGGCTGTCGTGTGTGCTGACGGCAGATTGGGTTGGTCTGTAGATTCGGATTGCGGTTTGCCTCGGTCGAGGGGTTGGGTCGGAAGCGGCGAGGGGCGGCGGCGCCTGTTGCGCAGGCGGCGTCCGTTTGCGGCGGGCAATTGTTGAGAAACGGCTGTGAATGTTGGCGGGCGAGAGGAGGAGGACGGCGCGCGATGTGGCCCGACGGCTGCGGGCCGATCGGGAAACGGCGGGAGGGCGACGGAAGGCGATGGGGCGGCGGAGGCGCGTTTGCACGGCCGTCATCGCCGCACGCCTCGGCTTGTGTGGCTGTGGCGCCGGCCGCGCTGGCCGGGCTGCCGCGGCGACGGTGTGGGAGTTTTGCCGAAGGTTTGGCCATTGTGGCGGGTCGTCGGCTGGGGCTGTGGGGGCGGCATTTGGGCGGGGGCGGCGATTCTCGGCGGGCCGACCCAGGCTGTAGCGCGCGGTAGCTGCAGTTTGGCCGTGGTTTGCGGCGCTGCCGTGGCGACTGGTTGGCGACTGTGGTGTGGCTGTGTGTAGCCCCATCCTCGGTGGTTTGAAAGGCGCGGGCGGTTGTGGCGCAGCTTTGGGGCTGCTCCGCACAGGCTGTCGGACGTTGGGCGGTAGCAAGCGCGGGAGGCGCGGCGCGGCGGCGCGCAGAGTGGCGGCCGCTCTCTCGGCCGTCCGCGCCCGCCCGCGACACTGGCTGGGCCCTTGTGATTCTCTGCTCTGCTCTGCCGTGCTGTGCTGTGCTTGCGTGCCTGCCGTCCCGCTCGCTCTCGCTCTCGCTCTCGCTGTGTGTTACGCGCGTCGTCGAAATGGCAGATCAGGCGGCTACGAACGAGACTGCTGCGGCACCCGCCGCCACCGGCACTACGAAGAAGGCCAAGTCTGCGTCGTCTGCGAAGAAGCCGCGCGCCAAGCCTGCGCACCCGCGCACCTCTGAGATGGTGACGGCCGCCATCAAGAGTCTGAAGGAGCGCGGCGGGTCGTCGCTGCAGGCGATCAAGAAGTACATAGCCGCGCACTACAAGCTGGACGCGGAGAAGCTGGCGCCGTTTATCAAGAAGTACCTCAAGTCGGCCGTCGTGGCGGGCGAGCTGGTGCAGACGAAGGGGAAGGGCGCGTCCGGCTCGTTCAAGCTTGCCGGCGCCGGCGGCGGGGGGGCGGCCGAGGGCGGCAAGGCTCGTGCTGGCGGTGCCAAGAAGAAGCGCGCCGCTCCGGCCAGCAAGGAGAAGAAGGGCGCCCGTGCGGCCGGCGCAAAGAAGGCTGGTGGCGTGAAGGCGGCGACCGGTCGGAAGGCGGGCGCCGCCAAGAAGGCGTCTGCGGCGTCGGCCGCTCCCGCGGGTGCGAAGAAGGCGGCTGCGGCCAAGCCGGCCAAGGCCAAGTCGCCGTCGAAGGCGAAGAAGGCCGCCAAGGTTCCGACGAAGAAGCCGAAGGCGCCGCGCCCGAAGAAGGCGACGACGCCGTCTAAGGCGAAGGCTTCGCCCAAGAAGAAGAAGTAGAGTAGAGTAGAGGAGAAAGAGATGGGAAAGGAAGGGTTTGGCGCTTGACCCCGTCGTCCCCACCCCCCGTCGTCGTCTAGTGGCGCGCAAGAGACGCGCGGCCCAAAACGGCCCTTCTCAGGGCCATCAAAGCACGTCGGGGAAGGTTTTGATTGTCGTGTTGCGTTTGGTGTGGGTGTCTGTCTGTATGCCCGTGGGGATGCTGTTTGCGTGCCGTGGTGGTTTGATTGCGGGGGTCGGTGGCGGGTGTGGGCGGCGGTAGCGGTAAGCGGTGTTGTTGTTGTCGTGGTTGATTGTCGCCGTGTTTGTGGCGGCGGCCGACGGTTGGTTTTCTGTCACGTTGTTTTGTTTGAATACGTTGGTTGGCTTGCCTGCGTTCGTTCTTCTCGGATGTGTGTCTTGTCTAGTCGTGTCTGGTCTTTGTTTTGTTTCTTTGTGTGTGTTATGTTTTGCAACGGGGGGCACGTTGAGATGTGGAAGGAGTCGGCGGGGATTTCGGTGGCGTGTAGAGCGAGCGAGCGCGCCTGCCTGGCCGTTGGCCGTCGGAGTGGAGTGCGGGTTTTTTTTGTTTTCGAAACGAAAGCGGCGGCCGGCCAGCCACCCGTGCGGTGTGACGTCGGCCGTTGGGTATTGTGCGCTTTGAGCGCCGGGGAGGGATGATGTGTGATTGTTGCGCGCTGCTAGCAGGCAGGCAGAGTGAGCGGGTGTGTGTGGCGGACGGACGGGAAGTGGTGGTTTTTGTTTTTGGGTTGCGGGGCGAGAGGCAGGCGACCGACAAAGTTTGCTCGCGACGGAGAGATGTTAGTGGCCCTGAAAAGGGCCGTTTTTGTTTGTGCGGTGCGGTGCCGCGGCGCGGTTTAGGCGCGCTCGCCGCGGATGCGGCGCGCGAGCTGGATGTCCTTGGGCATGATGGTGACGCGCTTGGCGTGGATTGCGCACAGGTTGGTGTCTTCGAAGAGGCCGACGAGGTAGGCCTCGCTGGCCTCCTGCAGGGCCATGACTGCGGAGCTCTGGAAGCGCAGGTCGGTCTTGAAGTCCTGGGCGATCTCGCGCACTAGGCGCTGGAATGGCAGCTTGCGGATGAGCAGCTCTGTGCTCTTCTGGTAGCGCCTGATTTCTCGCAGGGCGACGGTGCCCGGCCTGTAGCGGTGGGGCTTCTTGACGCCTCCGGTGGCGGGCGCGCTCTTCCTCGCCGCCTTGGTGGCGAGCTGTTTGCGCGGCGCCTTTCCGCCGGTGGACTTGCGGGCCGTTTGCTTTGTGCGGGCCATGGCGGTAGCGTTGGCGGTAGCGGAGCGGCGTGCGTGGAGGTTAGGTGCGGCGCGGCGTCCGGTGCTGCCTTGACAACGGGCCCGCGCGCCTCCGTGCTGCGCTTATATGCCCTCGGTTGCGCGTGGTGGGGGGAGGGCGGGCCAGAGTCTATATAGGGGGGCGGCGGGCGCGCTGGGCGCAGACCGTAGCCGACTCGCCAGCCGCTGCAGCTGCTGTTTGTGCACGTTTTGCTTTGCCCGAGGAAGGAAGGATGACAGGCCGCGGCAAGGGAGGAAAGGGGCTCGGCAAGGGTGGCGCCAAGCGGCACCGCAAGGTGTTGCGCGACAACATCCAGGGCATCACGAAGCCCGCCATCCGCCGCCTGGCTCGCAGGGGCGGCGTGAAGCGCATCTCTGGTCTGATCTACGAGGAGACCCGCGGGGTGCTGAAGGTGTTCCTGGAGAACGTGATCCGCGACGCGGTGACGTACACTGAGCACGCCAAGCGCAAGACTGTGACGGCCATGGACGTGGTGTACGCCCTGAAGAGGCAGGGGCGCACCCTGTACGGTTTCGGCGGTTAGGCTGCGTCGCAGCGGGCGCTGGCCTTCCCGCGGCCGTGCTTGTGGGTGGGAGAGACTAGAAAACGGCCCTTTTCAGGGCCACCACACTGTTCGGAAGTTGAAAAGTGCGAAAGAGTCTGTGTTGTTGTTGTTGTTGTTGCTGCGTGTGTGTGCGCTGTGTTGTTCGTTTGTTTGTTTGTTTGTTTGTTTGTTTGTTTCTTTCTTTCTTTCCGTTTGAGCGACGTGATGTGGCTGGGAGGGGAGAAGGAAAGGAAACGTGTCATGTGGCTGGCTGTGTGTGGAGCTGCTTCGTTTGTGTTTGTTATTGTGTGTCTTTGTATCGATCGCGACGGAGATGGCGGGCTGTGTGTTGTTGTGCGAGAGAGGCGGTAATTATTTGCTTGCGTGGTTTGGCTCTGTGTGTTTGCGGCGGCGTTGGGGTTTCCGAGGCAAGGCGTGTGGGCATAGGCGGCCGGATCAGCTGTTTCGTTCGTGTCGACGGCCGTTGCGCGCGGGAGTGGAGGGCGGTGTGTCGACACGCCTCCCTTTAACAATGGTCATTATTGCTGCCGTTGTCGTTTGGAAGGCGACTCTGCGACCGTGCAAAATGTGTGTGTGTGTGTGTGTGTGTGTGTGTGTGTGTGTGCGGGCTGTGTGGACGACAAGATGGCGGACGTGCGCCGGCGGCGGCTGTGCTGTGAAAGTGCAAAGTTGAAACAAAACAAGGTGCGGCGAGGACGACTGAAATTTTGCTTTGGACGTAGGTTTGTGTGGTGGCCCTGAAAAGGGCCGATTGTTGTGGGCCGGGCCGAGCCGAGCCGGCAAAGCGCGTTGCGTGCAGGGGAGCACGCGGCGCTGCGATTGCCTGGCCTCCTTTAGGCCTTCTTCTCGGTCTTCTTTGGCAGCAGGACGGCCTGGATGTTGGGTAGGACACCACCCTGTGCGATGGTGACGCCCGACAGGAGCTTGTTGAGCTCCTCGTCGTTGCGGATGGCAAGCTGCAGGTGGCGCGGGATGATGCGCGTCTTCTTGTTGTCGCGGGCCGCGTTTCCGGCCAGCTCGAGCACCTCAGCCGCGAGGTACTCCATGACGGCGGCGAGGTAGACGGGCGCCCCGGCGCCGACGCGCTCTGCGTAGTTTCCCTTGCGCAGGAGGCGGTGGATTCTGCCGACCGGGAACTGGAGCCCAGCCCTGCTTGAGCGGGACTTTGACTTGCCCTTGACTTTGCCTCCCTTTCCGCGTCCGGACATGGCGATGGGCTAGCGACGGTGCACACGAGAAGGAAACGAAAACGACCGGTGCGAGCGGCAGCGAGTCGAGCAGCGGAGTGCGTGCCGGCGCAGCCGGGGTGGGGGTGCTTTATGGGCTCGGGTGCGGCGGCCGGTTGCGCGCGCGCCCCATTGGTCGGCGGCCGCAACAGGGCGAGCTGGTAAAGGTGCGGCGGCGGCTGGCGGCGGGTGCCACTGTGTGGGGAGACGCTGACTAGAGCGGAGCGCTTGCTACTGGTGTTGCTGCTGCCGCCGTACGTTGGTTCGAGATGCCGCCCAAGACTAGCGGGAAGGCCGCCAAGAAGGCTGGCAAGGCGCAGAAGAACATTTCGAAGGGCGACAAGAAGAAGAAGCGCAAGAGGAAGGAGAGCTATGCCATCTACATCTACAAGGTGCTGAAGCAGGTGCACCCTGACACGGGCATCTCGTCGAAGGCGATGAGCATCATGAACAGCTTCGTGAACGACATTTTCGAGCGCATTGCGGCCGAGGCTTCTCGCCTGGCGCACTACAACAAGCGCTCGACCATCACGTCCCGCGAGATCCAGACCGCTGTGCGGCTGTTGCTGCCTGGCGAGCTGGCCAAGCACGCCGTGAGCGAGGGCACGAAGGCGGTGACCAAGTACACGAGCTCCAAGTAAGGAGGTGGCTCTGGAACGGAAGGAAGGATGGAGAGAGAATGCTCCTCCGTTGCGAGAGCGGCAAAACGGCCCTTTTCAGGGCCACCAACTTGCCTTTTGCGGGAAGGGCGGAATTGTTGTTGTTGTTTGTGTGGACGGCTGTGATGTATGTGTGCATTTTGATTGTGGGTGGGGGGGCGCGTCAAAGCGTGTTGCGCGGGGTACGGCCACGAGGTTGGTCGCCGTGGCGTGGAATGGTGGCACGCCTCGTTGGCGTGGTTTTTGACCCATTTGGTGTTGTTGGTGTGTGTGTTACCTGTCTGCGAGGGGGGACAGTGCGATCGCCGACTTTTGTGTCACCGTAACGACGGCCGTTTGCGGGTTTGTTTTTTGCACATCATACATGGCGAGGGTGAAATGTGAAATGTTGTTTTTTTTTGTGGTTTTTGTTTGCCGCCCACTATTCCCTTTGCTGTACGCCGAGTTTGACAATGGTGCGACGTAACTGCAGCGTGGAGGTGTGTGAGTGACGTTGAAATGAACGTGCCATGAAGACGCATTGTTGTTGCATTGTACTGTACGTGTACGGCGACACGCACGATGATGTACCATTCGACTCTGATTTTTGATAGCCGTGTCTGACTGATTGCGTACGACGCACGCACACCGATGTCGTCATTCAAGATGCACGCGTGTCCAGTGCAGTACAGTAAGCGCGACGCTAGACGACGGCGGCGGCGGCGGCGGCCGTTTTTGGCGAATGTCTGTACACGTGTTTGTCTGTGTCCATCCGGTATGTATTTGTTTGTTTGAAAGTGTTTTGTGTGTCGGTGACGTGGTCCGATCCGTCGCCCCCCTGAGTAACTGTCGATCGGCGCGATAGACCGGCGTCACGCAACTGAACCGAAGTCGTGGGCACACCCGTCATACTGTTGTACACCGTCGCGCTGAGAACGGTAACGACAGGTTGACTTTGATCGGTCGAATGTCTGGGCAGAACGTGAGGAAGGAGGCAAGAGTGCAGGAGGAAAGGACAGAGGGGGGGGGGCAAAAGAGAGAGGAAGGGAAAAAGGGGAGAAACGCATTCGTAGAGCAACGGAACGTTCCCGTGTCGGAGGCGTATTGGAGCCGCACTGAAATGCGTTTAACGGCGGCGCGGCTGCAAGTGTCTGCCGTGGTGAACGTTACCTTTGACGGCTGCATTGGCCTTTGCTTTTTGCTTTTGCTTTCGCTTTCGCTTTCCCGGTTGTACGTAACGTTTGTTGGTATGGTTGGTTCTGAGGAAGAGTGTGTGACAGTGCCGTGCCGTCCATGTTCGTGTGCCCTCCCATTGTGTGTATGCTATTGTCTGTGTACTTGAATGATGTATGTAGGTGTTAGTGGACGTGTTTTACCAGTGGGGGGAAATGGATCGTCGATAGTTGGCGTCACTCTGTCACGGTCGAGATGACGCACCCTCCGTACAGAAAGGTGTCGGGAAAGTGTGTGTGTGTGTGTGTGTGTGTGTGTGTGTGTGTGTGTGTGTGCGTGCGTGCGTCCGTGAATTGGCAGTGTTTGGAGGTGGGCGTGCCCTGCATGTGGCCCGGAAGGCTGTTCGTTTGGCGGTAGTGTTGTGTGGACAGGGGAGGGGCATGCGTAACGCTGCTGGCATGGCATTTCGGGAGATGGGAGGGGGCAAACGAGGAAACGAGGAGCGGCGGCCAAAGACGGGACGGGGAGGGGCGCGGTGTGGGTGGCTTGCGCCTGTGCTCGGCGTTGTGGTTTGTGCAAAAGAGGAGGAGAAAAACAATGAGTTGCCAGGGAGGGGAGCGGTGTTGTGTTGTGGTTGTCGTGGTGTAGCCGCAGACGCGGCTGTCAGTGAACGTGGCGAGACGGACGGATGCGCGGAGGGGCGGGGGCGGCGCATTTCGCCGGTGCCGTGCCGTGCCGTGCCATGCCATGCCTGAAAGCCGCGTGGTCGCTGTGTTGTTGGTGGCGTGGGGGCGAGGAGAGTACCGTACGGGTGTGCTTGTGCGCCGGAAATGGCACACTGCGCCTGCCCGTCTTGGAGGCTGATGGCTGTGGTGTGGAAATGGGGCGCGGTGATGTTGAAGCAGTTGAAGAACAGAAAAGAAACCAAGAAGAAAACGGAAGGCGTGATGCGGCGGTGGTGGTGAGAGCGGGAAAAACAAAACAAAACAAAAAAAAAGAAAGAAAAAAAAACAACAAGAAAAAAGAAGGAAAAACAACAAGAAACAAAAAAAGAAAACAAAAAGTCTATCAATATTAAAATGTAAATGGAAATGGAAATGGAAATGGACCCAGGTATAACCTCCCTGCACAAATAGCAGAGAGTCCGATGATAATAAAAATGTGCCAGAATGTTAACGTCCCTACAAAACAAACCCAACGATAATATTAATGAAAGAATGAACCGTATGTAACATTGCAACAGACATAATGGAACCTGATAAATTGTATAAGGGCAGCAGCGTTGACCTTTGGCCCTGTATTCAGAATAAAAAGAGCCAAAGATCGTTACCCCAATGAAAAAGACACTGAAACACGTATGTAACATAGCAGCGATGGCGAGACATTGTAGCATCTGTGACCAGAGAGTTTGCGCTGGACCGCGCGAGTGTTGCGAGCGGTTCTCAGTCAGTCAGTCAGTCAGTCAGTCAGTCAGTCAGTCGTTGCGAGTCTGTAGCTCTGTCTAGTTGAGGGCTGTACTCTGTCAGTAGTCGTCGCGTGCAGTACGCTAATAGTCGTCATGCAGAGCGGTCGGTCAGTAGTAGCAGCCGAGTGCGGTTGTGTGATGTAGGCGGTCGGCAACACTGGTCAAGATGGTGAAGGAGGTATACTGTTAATTAATATAATCATTAGATAATGAAAAATTATATTTATTGTAATTAATTCTCCAACAAGTTCCCCAAAAATAATTTTTATTTCAAAAGCATTTTTCAAAAATGTAATGTTTTATTGAACTAAAGAGTTCGTTGCACTTCCCATTTCATTCCACTTCTTTGAAGAAAAATTTCACTAAAATCACAAAAAAAGAGAATATTATTATTTGCAATGCAGTTCCTCCAAGCGCTGCGCAACAACAAGAGCAGAAATGTGACATCCATTTATTCTGAGGTAAGACTTTAATTCTGATTGTTTTGCACAGGGCCAAAGACCGATATTTCGGCTCAATTGAAGTTTCTTGTCACTGAACGGACTTTAAATGTTGTGAAGAATTTATATTTGAGTCGGATTGCGAATTTCACATTTTTGTTGCCATTTTCAATACCTCTCATTGTGGGCGAGGTTACAATTAGCGCAATGTCCATTAGCATCCGTAAATAACATTGTCCATTATTTTAAATTTTGCGGGGAGGTTACAACACACAAAAAAAAAAAAAAAAACAAAAAAGTTGCATTTATATCCGCTCCTCAATTGTAGATACCCCTTACACAGCTGTGTGCAATGAATGAGTGCTGGCTGGTAATTAATTGCACTCCTTGGAGGGAAATGCCATAGGAAGTAGTCTTTAAAAAGTGAATGTTTTTCGTTAAAAGACAAAAGTTGCTTTAGAAAAAAGTAATAGTGGGGCTTTTGTTGTTGAACAAAATAAGTACAATGAACATACGTTATCAGATTTGCGCAATGCAGCTTCACACTACCTTTTGATTATAACACAATATACTATACATCGTCCCGAACCGTGACCAGAGTCGCGAGACGAGCAGAGCACGCCGCCGACGCCCGCTCAGTACAACCGTCCACCCGCTACTACTGTCGACCGACTACTACCTCTCCCGACTCGCGCTACAATATATATAACAACTGTTCCTGGCGACCCGGTGCGTGCCACTACTGTCGTCTGGCGCGGTCCAAGCGCCGACTAGCAACGATAAATAACTCTCTGGTCAGACAGAGATGCTGTCATGCCTCGCCATCGCTCTGGTAACGAATACATACGTGTTGCAGCGTGCGTACCACCGGAACACGCAGTGGCGGAGCCAAAGACTGTGTTGTCGAGGTCGAGTGCGAGCGGGAAGAGAGGCAGCGTCGGCACGGAGATGCAAGCGAGCGAGACGCACGGGGGCTGCGGCGTGGCGCGTTTGCGGTCGGCGCCTTTGGTGGCAACGGCCGGGACAAGCAGCGGTGTATGGTGTGGTGCGGGGCGGACAGGGGCGGCGGTGGACGGGGAGGAGGCGGCGCGACGACGGCATGGGGGCGAAAACGGGACGGGGGACGGCGGATGTTGAGAGGCGTCACGCGCGGACAGGACACAGGACACAGACACAGAGACACACAGATTGGAAAGGGAGGGTGCGCGGTAGTAGTTGGGAATGTGCGTACCGTGCGGGATGGGAGTGGGCGAGGAACACGGTCGTGGCCCCTGTTTGTGGGTGCGTGTGATGACGTCGGTGTGTTGTGGGAAGGGAAGGTGCTGTGGCGGCGGCGCGTAATGGGCGTAGGCCGAAAAGAGAAAGGAACGTGGGCAGTGTGTTGGCAAGCGTCGGTTCGACTGCGACGTTGATGGGCAGGGCAAGGTTAATGGTGGTAGGAGTAGGCGTGTGGGCGCAAAAAATCTGCCGCTGCAGGCGGTGCCGTAACCGCCATGGGGCGGGAAGGAGAGAGGGCCAAAGAAAGAAAGAAAGAAGAAAACAAAATAAAAAAAAAAAAAGGAGGGGGGGGGGGGGGGGCGAAAGGAAGGCAGGAAGGACAAGAGGCGAGGCGACGGCTTGCTTTGTGTATCGGTCGGTCTCTGGCTATGCTTCGTTTTCTGCAGCAGGGTCGGTGCGCGGCGTGGCTCGCGGCAGTGGGAACGCCTGGCGGCTGGACGGCCAGCAATGCGGTTGGATGGGCGGCCACAGCACCGCACCTGTGCCCGAGGAGGAGACGCTGGCGGCGGGCCCTGAGGTGAGGCCGGCTCGGCTCGGCTGGGGCTGTGGATGTGTAGGTGTGCGCCGCTGCTGCAACAACGAGTAAAACGCGAGAAGAAGGGATGGCGGTAGAGAGAAAAAAAAAAAAAAGGTCGTGTTGTGTTGATGCGCAGGCAGACGCGTACAGAGAGACGAGCCCGGTCTGCAGCAGGGTGTGGCCGTGCCGAGTGCAGAGCAGCGGCGGCTCGGTTCGGTTCGGTTCGGCCCGGCGGGCCGCGCTGTTGTCGCGGACGTGAGCGCCCCCTGGCGGGTGGCCGGAGGCGGCGCGGCGTGTTGGACGTGTGGCTGGTGGCAGTGCACAATTTGCGAGTGGCTGGCGGTGTGGCGTGGCGGTTGGCGCGTCGGGCGGCGGAGAGGGAGAGAGAGGAGAGGTATGTGTTGCGGGCGCCCTTTGCTGCGCTGCGTCGTTGCGTGTGCCGTACAGGGCGGGCGCTTGTCGACTGTGTGGGCGGTGTGGCGAATTGGCGTGAAACGGCTGCCGAGAGGTGTGTGGTAGCGAGCCGGTCGGTGTCAGTGCGAAGGGGAATGTGCGTGCGTTTGGCGGTTTCGGTGTGCTTTTTGCGGCGTGAGAGTGGGAATTAGTGGGGCCGGCTGTTGTGTTTGTTCCTTGTGTCTTGTGTCGTGTAGGTAGCTTGATGGCAACGTGGAAGGACGCCGGTTTCGTTTCGAGCCTTGCGTGTGGTTGTCGACGTTGACTGGTTGGCGTGTGCCGATGCACGTGCATGTGTGGGTCGCGAGTGCGTTTTTGGCTGGCTGTGTGTGTGTGTGTGTTTTGGGGGGGAAGGGGGAGGCGGTGGTGAAAGTGCAGTCGTTGCCACGGGCGTCGTCGGGTCGGGTGGGGCTGGGGCTGTGCGTCGTGGCGGAAAGGTGGTAGGTTGCGGGAAGCGAGCCCGTCGTTGACGGTGTCGCGTGAGTTGTGAATCGAGTGGGGCGCGGGGCGCGGGGCGCGGGACAGGAGCAGCGTGCCGCTGCGTCGTGGTCGTCAGCAGAGGCTGTGCGTGTGCTTGTCCTTTTTGTGGGCGGTTCGTGCGAGGCGTTTTTGTTTTGTGTTGCCCTAGTTGTTAGTTTATTTTGTTTGTGTTTGTTATTTTGAGACGACGACTGGTTGGTGGCGTGCGCGCGAAGTGGCGGTGTGCGCTTCCCGTGTCGTTTGTGTTGTTTTTTTTTTGTTTTTGTTTTTGTGTGTTTTTTTTTGCACTGGGCCCCGGGGGGTGGGTGGGTGCGTGCGTGTGTGTCGATTGCCGGCTGGCGAAAGGTGCGCCATCGGCGGGGTGGGTCGCCGGCACGAGTAGAGGCGGCGGCGTTGTTGCTGTTGTTGTGTGGTGTTTGTTTTGTTCGGCTGTGTCGGCGAGCTGTGTTGCGGTGCGTGTGAATGGTGGTGCAAAAGTGCTGGCGTTGGGGCTGCGACTGCGACGGCGGCGAGCCGCGGGCGCGCATGATAGTGATGTTGTGAACAGCGGCTGTGTACGGTAGTGGTGTTGTTGTAAGCACGACGTGCATCCGGGCCGGCGCGGAAAGCGCAGTTGCGGGCGGTTGCCCTTCGGTGCCAGCCATGTCGCGTGAGCGGCGGGTTGCTGTGGTGTCGACACGTGGTGCTCTGGGTTGTTGTGTGGTGCCCTTTGGCCGGTGGGGGTGGTTCGCGTGCGTCTCGTTCGCGCTCGGTATCTGGTCGTGGTCGTGCTGCTCCCCCGTCTGTCGGCGGTTTTCGACGTCGTCTGTACGTTTTTGTCCGTTTGCGGCGGTGCCTGCCGACGTCGTCCCGTCGCGACCTTTCAACCGAAAGTGTGGCGCCCGAAGGTGAACGAACGTAACCCTGACCTCGGCGCTTTACGCTGAGCCGAGCGAACCGAACCGAACCTAACCTGTGGTGTGGTGAGGTGAGCTCAGCCTGTGAGCCCCAAACGTCTACGTAAGGTAAGCTGTCCGGCGGCTCACGCCTCACGTTTTGAACGCTTTTTTAACCTACGTTTGACGCTTCTTAACCTAGCACTGACCCCTTAACCTAACGTGTAACGTAACCTAACGTAACCTAACCTAACCTAACCTAACCTAACCTAACCTAACCTAACCTCTGACGCCTGACGTGTTTGAATGCTTAACCTAAGTTTGACGCTTAACCTAACCCAAGTCCCCTTAACCTAACCCACGTCCACCTAACCTAACCGAACCTAACCTAGACGTGTAAACGTAATGTGTAACGCGCAACGTGTAAGGTCGGCTGTCGTGTGTGCTGACGGCAGATTGGGTTGGTCTGTAGATTCGGATTGCGGTTTGCCTCGGTCGAGGGGTTGGGTCGGAAGCGGCGAGGGGCGGCGGCGCCTGTTGCGCAGGCGGCGTCCGTTTGCGGCGGGCAATTGTTGAGAAACGGCTGTGAATGTTGGCGGGCGAGAGGAGGAGGACGGCGCGCGATGTGGCCCGACGGCTGCGGGCCGATCGGGAAACGGCGGGAGGGCGACGGAAGGCGATGGGGCGGCGGAGGCGCGTTTGCACGGCCGTCATCGCCGCACGCCTCGGCTTGTGTGGCTGTGGCGCCGGCCGCGCTGGCCGGGCTGCCGCGGCGACGGTGTGGGAGTTTTGCCGAAGGTTTGGCCATTGTGGCGGGTCGTCGGCTGGGGCTGTGGGGGCGGCATTTGGGCGGGGGCGGCGATTCTCGGCGGGCCGACCCAGGCTGTAGCGCGCGGTAGCTGCAGTTTGGCCGTGGTTTGCGGCGCTGCCGTGGCGACTGGTTGGCGACTGTGGTGTGGCTGTGTGTAGCCCCATCCTCGGTGGTTTGAAAGGCGCGGGCGGTTGTGGCGCAGCTTTGGGGCTGCTCCGCACAGGCTGTCGGACGTTGGGCGGTAGCAAGCGCGGGAGGCGCGGCGCGGCGGCGCGCAGAGTGGCGGCCGCTCTCTCGGCCGTCCGCGCCCGCCCGCGACACTGGCTGGGCCCTTGTGATTCTCTGCTCTGCTCTGCCGTGCTGTGCTGTGCTTGCGTGCCTGCCGTCCCGCTCGCTCTCGCTCTCGCTCTCGCTGTGTGTTACGCGCGTCGTCGAAATGGCAGATCAGGCGGCTACGAACGAGACTGCTGCGGCACCCGCCGCCACCGGCACTACGAAGAAGGCCAAGTCTGCGTCGTCTGCGAAGAAGCCGCGCGCCAAGCCTGCGCACCCGCGCACCTCTGAGATGGTGACGGCCGCCATCAAGAGTCTGAAGGAGCGCGGCGGGTCGTCGCTGCAGGCGATCAAGAAGTACATAGCCGCGCACTACAAGCTGGACGCGGAGAAGCTGGCGCCGTTTATCAAGAAGTACCTCAAGTCGGCCGTCGTGGCGGGCGAGCTGGTGCAGACGAAGGGGAAGGGCGCGTCCGGCTCGTTCAAGCTTGCCGGCGCCGGCGGCGGGGGGGCGGCCGAGGGCGGCAAGGCTCGTGCTGGCGGTGCCAAGAAGAAGCGCGCCGCTCCGGCCAGCAAGGAGAAGAAGGGCGCCCGTGCGGCCGGCGCAAAGAAGGCTGGTGGCGTGAAGGCGGCGACCGGTCGGAAGGCGGGCGCCGCCAAGAAGGCGTCTGCGGCGTCGGCCGCTCCCGCGGGTGCGAAGAAGGCGGCTGCGGCCAAGCCGGCCAAGGCCAAGTCGCCGTCGAAGGCGAAGAAGGCCGCCAAGGTTCCGACGAAGAAGCCGAAGGCGCCGCGCCCGAAGAAGGCGACGACGCCGTCTAAGGCGAAGGCTTCGCCCAAGAAGAAGAAGTAGAGTAGAGTAGAGGAGAAAGAGATGGGAAAGGAAGGGTTTGGCGCTTGACCCCGTCGTCCCCACCCCCCGTCGTCGTCTAGTGGCGCGCAAGAGACGCGCGGCCCAAAACGGCCCTTCTCAGGGCCATCAAAGCACGTCGGGGAAGGTTTTGATTGTCGTGTTGCGTTTGGTGTGGGTGTCTGTCTGTATGCCCGTGGGGATGCTGTTTGCGTGCCGTGGTGGTTTGATTGCGGGGGTCGGTGGCGGGTGTGGGCGGCGGTAGCGGTAAGCGGTGTTGTTGTTGTCGTGGTTGATTGTCGCCGTGTTTGTGGCGGCGGCCGACGGTTGGTTTTCTGTCACGTTGTTTTGTTTGAATACGTTGGTTGGCTTGCCTGCGTTCGTTCTTCTCGGATGTGTGTCTTGTCTAGTCGTGTCTGGTCTTTGTTTTGTTTCTTTGTGTGTGTTATGTTTTGCAACGGGGGGCACGTTGAGATGTGGAAGGAGTCGGCGGGGATTTCGGTGGCGTGTAGAGCGAGCGAGCGCGCCTGCCTGGCCGTTGGCCGTCGGAGTGGAGTGCGGGTTTTTTTTGTTTTCGAAACGAAAGCGGCGGCCGGCCAGCCACCCGTGCGGTGTGACGTCGGCCGTTGGGTATTGTGCGCTTTGAGCGCCGGGGAGGGATGATGTGTGATTGTTGCGCGCTGCTAGCAGGCAGGCAGAGTGAGCGGGTGTGTGTGGCGGACGGACGGGAAGTGGTGGTTTTTGTTTTTGGGTTGCGGGGCGAGAGGCAGGCGACCGACAAAGTTTGCTCGCGACGGAGAGATGTTAGTGGCCCTGAAAAGGGCCGTTTTTGTTTGTGCGGTGCGGTGCCGCGGCGCGGTTTAGGCGCGCTCGCCGCGGATGCGGCGCGCGAGCTGGATGTCCTTGGGCATGATGGTGACGCGCTTGGCGTGGATTGCGCACAGGTTGGTGTCTTCGAAGAGGCCGACGAGGTAGGCCTCGCTGGCCTCCTGCAGGGCCATGACTGCGGAGCTCTGGAAGCGCAGGTCGGTCTTGAAGTCCTGGGCGATCTCGCGCACTAGGCGCTGGAATGGCAGCTTGCGGATGAGCAGCTCTGTGCTCTTCTGGTAGCGCCTGATTTCTCGCAGGGCGACGGTGCCCGGCCTGTAGCGGTGGGGCTTCTTGACGCCTCCGGTGGCGGGCGCGCTCTTCCTCGCCGCCTTGGTGGCGAGCTGTTTGCGCGGCGCCTTTCCGCCGGTGGACTTGCGGGCCGTTTGCTTTGTGCGGGCCATGGCGGTAGCGTTGGCGGTAGCGGAGCGGCGTGCGTGGAGGTTAGGTGCGGCGCGGCGTCCGGTGCTGCCTTGACAACGGGCCCGCGCGCCTCCGTGCTGCGCTTATATGCCCTCGGTTGCGCGTGGTGGGGGGAGGGCGGGCCAGAGTCTATATAGGGGGGCGGCGGGCGCGCTGGGCGCAGACCGTAGCCGACTCGCCAGCCGCTGCAGCTGCTGTTTGTGCACGTTTTGCTTTGCCCGAGGAAGGAAGGATGACAGGCCGCGGCAAGGGAGGAAAGGGGCTCGGCAAGGGTGGCGCCAAGCGGCACCGCAAGGTGTTGCGCGACAACATCCAGGGCATCACGAAGCCCGCCATCCGCCGCCTGGCTCGCAGGGGCGGCGTGAAGCGCATCTCTGGTCTGATCTACGAGGAGACCCGCGGGGTGCTGAAGGTGTTCCTGGAGAACGTGATCCGCGACGCGGTGACGTACACTGAGCACGCCAAGCGCAAGACTGTGACGGCCATGGACGTGGTGTACGCCCTGAAGAGGCAGGGGCGCACCCTGTACGGTTTCGGCGGTTAGGCTGCGTCGCAGCGGGCGCTGGCCTTCCCGCGGCCGTGCTTGTGGGTGGGAGAGACTAGAAAACGGCCCTTTTCAGGGCCACCACACTGTTCGGAAGTTGAAAAGTGCGAAAGAGTCTGTGTTGTTGTTGTTGTTGTTGCTGCGTGTGTGTGCGCTGTGTTGTTCGTTTGTTTTGTTTGTTTGTTTGTTTGTTTGTTTCTTTCTTTCTTTCCGTTTGAGCGACGTGATGTGGCTGGGAGGGGAGAAGGAAAGGAAACGTGTCATGTGGCTGGCTGTGTGTGGAGCTGCTTCGTTTGTGTTTGTTATTGTGTGTCTTTGTATCGATCGCGACGGAGATGGCGGGCTGTGTGTTGTTGTGCGAGAGAGGCGGTAATTATTTGCTTGCGTGGTTTGGCTCTGTGTGTTTGCGGCGGCGTTGGGGTTTCCGAGGCAAGGCGTGTGGGCATAGGCGGCCGGATCAGCTGTTTCGTTCGTGTCGACGGCCGTTGCGCGCGGGAGTGGAGGGCGGTGTGTCGACACGCCTCCCTTTAACAATGGTCATTATTGCTGCCGTTGTCGTTTGGAAGGCGACTCTGCGACCGTGCAAAATGTGTGTGTGTGTGTGTGTGTGTGTGTGTGTGTGTGCGGGCTGTGTGGACGACAAGATGGCGGACGTGCGCCGGCGGCGCTGTGCTGTGAAAGTGCAAAGTTGAAACAAAACAAGGTGCGGCGAGGACGACTGAAATTTTGCTTTGGACGTAGGTTTGTGTGGTGGCCCTGAAAAGGGCCGATTGTTGTGGGCCGGGCCGAGCCGAGCCGGCAAAGCGCGTTGCGTGCAGGGGAGCACGCGGCGCTGCGATTGCCTGGCCTCCTTTAGGCCTTCTTCTCGGTCTTCTTTGGCAGCAGGACGGCCTGGATGTTGGGTAGGACACCACCCTGTGCGATGGTGACGCCCGACAGGAGCTTGTTGAGCTCCTCGTCGTTGCGGATGGCAAGCTGCAGGTGGCGCGGGATGATGCGCGTCTTCTTGTTGTCGCGGGCCGCGTTTCCGGCCAGCTCGAGCACCTCAGCCGCGAGGTACTCCATGACGGCGGCGAGGTAGACGGGCGCCCCGGCGCCGACGCGCTCTGCGTAGTTTCCCTTGCGCAGGAGGCGGTGGATTCTGCCGACCGGGAACTGGAGCCCAGCCCTGCTTGAGCGGGACTTTGACTTGCCCTTGACTTTGCCTCCCTTTCCGCGTCCGGACATGGCGATGGGCTAGCGACGGTGCACACGAGAAGGAAACGAAAACGACCGGTGCGAGCGGCAGCGAGTCGAGCAGCGGAGTGCGTGCCGGCGCAGCCGGGGTGGGGGTGCTTTATGGGCTCGGGTGCGGCGGCCGGTTGCGCGCGCGCCCCATTGGTCGGCGGCCGCAACAGGGCGAGCTGGTAAAGGTGCGGCGGCGGCTGGCGGCGGGTGCCACTGTGTGGGGAGACGCTGACTAGAGCGGAGCGCTTGCTACTGGTGTTGCTGCTGCCGCCGTACGTTGGTTCGAGATGCCGCCCAAGACTAGCGGGAAGGCCGCCAAGAAGGCTGGCAAGGCGCAGAAGAACATTTCGAAGGGCGACAAGAAGAAGAAGCGCAAGAGGAAGGAGAGCTATGCCATCTACATCTACAAGGTGCTGAAGCAGGTGCACCCTGACACGGGCATCTCGTCGAAGGCGATGAGCATCATGAACAGCTTCGTGAACGACATTTTCGAGCGCATTGCGGCCGAGGCTTCTCGCCTGGCGCACTACAACAAGCGCTCGACCATCACGTCCCGCGAGATCCAGACCGCTGTGCGGCTGTTGCTGCCTGGCGAGCTGGCCAAGCACGCCGTGAGCGAGGGCACGAAGGCGGTGACCAAGTACACGAGCTCCAAGTAAGGAGGTGGCTCTGGAACGGAAGGAAGGATGGAGAGAGAATGCTCCTCCGTTGCGAGAGCGGCAAAACGGCCCTTTTCAGGGCCACCAACTTGCCTTTTGCGGGAAGGGCGGAATTGTTGTTGTTGTTTGTGTGGACGGCTGTGATGTATGTGTGCATTTTGATTGTGGGTGGGGGGGCGCGTCAAAGCGTGTTGCGCGGGGTACGGCCACGAGGTTGGTCGCCGTGGCGTGGAATGGTGGCACGCCTCGTTGGCGTGGTTTTTGACCCATTTGGTGTTGTTGGTGTGTGTGTTACCTGTCTGCGAGGGGGGACAGTGCGATCGCCGACTTTTGTGTCACCGTAACGACGGCCGTTTGCGGGTTTGTTTTTTGCACATCATACATGGCGAGGGTGAAATGTGAAATGTTGTTTTTTTTTGTGGTTTTTGTTTGCCGCCCACTATTCCCTTTGCTGTACGCCGAGTTTGACAATGGTGCGACGTAACTGCAGCGTGGAGGTGTGTGAGTGACGTTGAAATGAACGTGCCATGAAGACGCATTGTTGTTGCATTGTACTGTACGTGTACGGCGACACGCACGATGATGTACCATTCGACTCTGATTTTTGATAGCCGTGTCTGACTGATTGCGTACGACGCACGCACACCGATGTCGTCATTCAAGATGCACGCGTGTCCAGTGCAGTACAGTAAGCGCGACGCTAGACGACGGCGGCGGCGGCGGCGGCCGTTTTTGGCGAATGTCTGTACACGTGTTTGTCTGTGTCCATCCGGTATGTATTTGTTTGTTTGAAAGTGTTTTGTGTGTCGGTGACGTGGTCCGATCCGTCGCCCCCCTGAGTAACTGTCGATCGGCGCGATAGACCGGCGTCACGCAACTGAACCGAAGTCGTGGGCACACCCGTCATACTGTTGTACACCGTCGCGCTGAGAACGGTAACGACAGGTTGACT